>NC_073691.1:14164572-14262948 GCF_029784155.1 Uranotaenia lowii | reverse complement strand
TTCTCTTCTCTCTTCTCTCTTCTCTCTTCTCTCTTCTCTCTTCTCTCTTCTCTCTTCTCTCTTCTCTCTTCTCTCTTCTCTCTTCTCTCTTCTCTCTTCTCTCTTCTCTCTTCTCTATTCTCTCTTCTCTCTTCTCTCCTCTCTCTTCTCTTTTCTTTTTGCTTTCGTTTGAAAACTGAAAAACTGTTCTTTTTTTCAATTTACGATGAACACCCGCCATCAGTAACTTTTCCGATTCGCGCAAAAAACTTTCCGGCAGTCATTTTAGCAGTTCCATGCCATGAGAAAGGAAGAAATCCCCATGATGAAAAAATTGCCTTAGTAAGACGACGACCTGGCGTGTTTTCGGATTGTTTTTACTTGTTTGAATAAGAATGCTCCTTGGAGAGGAAAAGTTTTGGCCTCTTCATGAATGCAGCATCTCTCGGAAGTTTCTGCTCTGAATCGCCACACAACAGCTGTCAGGTTTCCTGTTGTTTTATTTTACTGATTCGTGTTTCGTATCCTGCTGCATACATCGGAAGCTGCCCTCAGGAAATAATGGCCCCGAAAATTTGAGTCCATAATAACTTGCGAAATACTTCGCTAATGAAGCTGGTCGAGGAAAGTTACTCCAGAAAAACTTTGAGCGGATTTGAAAGTATTCGCTTCGGGGAAGATAAATCCAAATTAATGATTTGACAATGCTAATCAACCTTCAAATTTCTTTTCCGACAATTCAACTTTTTCAATCAAATTCAAGGTTTCTCCCAGAAAAGTTGTTAGAAGCCTGTTGCATTCTAATGGCCTTTTGGGTAAAATTTGGTTAAGATAATTCACTCTGACCGAGAATGTGTTCCAACAAAACATGACAGCAGCCACACTTCATTAATGAGCCATTACGTTTTGTCGATTTTGTTGGTCACGTTTTTTCGACAACAGGAAAGGGGGGATGATGTCACATTCCGATGGCTCTTGTATGCTAATTGCAAACCTCTGTCTCCCCTTTTCCATTTGACTTTTAATTGGCCCCGCAAATTGAAAAGCAAAATTACTAATTTGTTTTACCGCATTTTGGTGGGGAAACTCCAAGAGAAAGTTGGAAGGCTGGAAGGGTGAATCGTGAACAAAAATGGCTCTCATGCAGAAACCAATAAACGAAACAAAACAGTCAACGATTATTCTGCCGTTTACACCATGTTTTGCTGCGGCTAATGAGCACTGTCCGTTCAATTATTACTGTTGCTTCGTTACAATTACCGGAAGGAGGAAAAACCGGGGAGGTTGTTTTCATTTTTAAAACCCGATCCCGGAAAATGGTTCCGGGAAAGTTGGGGGCAAAACGCGGGCGACAAATGCTTTGATCACGCAAAAAGTGGAAAATCGATCCAAACAATTTGTTCTTTTTTTTTTTCTAGGGAACCTTTTTAACTGTCCCGGTCTTTCTTGCGGTTCTTTGGTTCCTTTTGGGGTTTTTGTTTTTTTCCCACAAGGGTATCACCAACGGTTATTATTATCATCAATCGTAGGAAAGTTGGTGAAGAGGAAATGGAAAAATTTAACCTCTCAAATGGATGCCAACTTTTTTTTCCAAAAGGTGACCTTTCGGTTTGTTTTGGTGGTTATCGGAGTGAAACAATTCGGGGACGACAACTTCTCCGAATTGGGTTCATTTTCACCATTGGTTGTTTTTGTTTGTGAAAAGTGATAGCTGAGAACAGCTCGTGGTGACAGGGGAATATTCCCTTTTTTTAGTTACAGGTTTGGAATCGTAAGATTTAACAAAAAACGAAACTTTGTCTAGAGGCATTTGACATAGCTGTATGCTTTTTCGATAATTCCCCAAATGGAAATGTTGTAACAAATTTGAATCTACGTAAGTTTAGCCTCAACTAATTAAAGGTTACAAATCTTTTTACAGTTCAAATTCATAAGCAAAACATCTAATTCTAATTCTAATTCTAATTTGATTTATTAAGAGAGGATTTTAACAGTAGCTATCATTCGTCATCAAGCAAAACACAAAAAAATAGAAAACTAATACCTGTTTTCATTCAGGAAAATACGAATCAAATATGAAAAATATAAAAAGAAGAGAAAAAATAAAGTGTTTAAATCACATTAAAAAATTTAAAAAACTACGAATTGAAAATTAAAAAATTTGAACAAAAAAACATCGAATTAAAAACAAAATGAAAAAAACATTATTAGAGAGAGAAAAAATATAAATATGAATGTGAAAAGGAAAAAAAATAATAGAAGGAATCGCTACAATTGTTAAAGTTTAATTCTGAATTTAAAAAAAAATTCAAAATTCAAAATGAAAAAAAATCTTAAAAAAATTATAATCAAAACTAGAAAAAAATAAAATTTGAGAAAAAGGAAATTGAGATCATATCAAAGAAAACATCAACAAGTTTTTAGTAGGAATAAATCAAAAACCAAGAAAAATCAAAAGAACGATGAGAAAAGTTGCTTTAACGGAACATATAAACCAGAACGAGGAAAAAAGAATAAATAATAAAGAAAAAGGCAAGGTGAATTCAAAGAAAGAAAAGGAAACAAAAACTTAACCTAAATTAATTAAACACAAAAGTGCAAAAATAATTAGTTGAAAAAACCATCGAAAAACTAACACAACCGGATATAAAATTGAAACAAAACAAGCCAAAAGTAAGAAAAAACTGAAAAACAATTTAAAAAAATTACTCGAATAGCACAAATTTTGATTTAAATAAAAAAAAACATGTGATGAAAAAAGTTTCAATACATATGAAATAAATGATATAAAACACAATTTAGATAAAACGAACGAAACAAAATTTGTACAAAAATAACTCAAAAAAGACGAAAATAAAAAGAAAAAAACTAAATCAAAAAAATCAATATAAGACTAATGAACAAACCCCGTTGAAAAAAATTGAGACAAAATATGGACGAAAATAAGACAAAAATGATAAAATCACACAAAAAAATAGGAAAATGGAATAGAAATGAGACGAAAACTATTACCAATTAAGAGAAGAATGGAACAAAAATTTAAAACAAACAAAATGTTTTAATCTGTAAAAAAAGGAGAAAAATAAGGCAACGAAGAAAGCAAAAACGAGGTCAAATTAAAATAACAAAGAAGAAAAATTGAACTAAAACCTTTTGAAATTGTATTTAATTAAATTATACAAAAATACAAAACGTTTCCAAAAATAACACAAAAAAATTACATAAAAAAACATCAAATTAAAAAAAATATTACTCAATCATTTCACGAAAATTTCCCATATGTTGCACAAAAACGACACCTTCGTAATAAAAGTAACATGAAAAATAACATATCTAAATAAAACAAAAAAGGTAAATAAAAATCAAATAAAAATGAGACCGAAACAGTAAAAATGAGACGGAAAAGAGACAAAAATAAAACAAAACGAAACAAGAAAAAATACACAAAATAATGATTTTTTTTAAATGAGACAAAAAAGAGCGAAAAGACAACGATAAAGACAAAAATGATAGAAACATGAGGCAAAATAAGGGATTAAAATTGAGAGAGAATTCTTTGCATTTGGAATGGTAAGGATCAAAACTCCACAACTGCTTCACAAATTGCAACAATTTGCATCAATTAGCACATTTTCACTTTCTCTGAGCACTGGTTACTCATTTTCAATCAAACCTTCTCATTTTCTCTAACAAATTGCCCCAAATTACCACAAATTCAATTATTGGCTGGCAATCATTGCGTTATCATTGACGTATTTTCTCCCTAGATCTCAGAACCCCGTGCAAAAATGAAACAAAATTGAAACAAAAATAAAAAAAACGACTAAATTGAAAAAACTATCTTTGAAATAGCGTAAAAAAGTCATGTATACAATACTGCCCCAAATTTGTATGGGAAATTTAAAACCTGTGGAATTTTATACCCTGTCCCTGCACAACTCTGGAACTGATCATGCAAATGGAACCAAAATTGGCATGGAAGCGTTTTTGGGGTACGAATAATGTTTCTACAATGGTTGAGTACCCCTTCCTCTTTTCATTGGGGAGATAGGAAGAGGAGGGGGGGGCCTCTCTTATTAATTTTTTGCATATCTCGAGAATTAATTGAGCTTGAAAAGTGTAGAGAGCCTGGTAAAACTGCGATGAATTCGTGCACCCATGGTGGATTACCAGTATTTACAACAATTCGGGAATTAATAGAGCAAATGGAACCAAATTTGGCATGTGTGTGATTGTTATCTCTCACTTCTTTAATGGAGAGATAAGAAGGGGGGGGGGGAGCTATTTTATAATTTTTTGCAAAGCTCGAGAACTTATCGAGCAAATGGAACCAAATTTGGCATGGGAGAGTATTTGGATACGAAAAAATGTTTCTATGATAGTTTCAGACTCCTCTCTCTTTTTCCAGTGCGGGGAAGCAAGGAGAAGAGGAGGTTACAATACAATTTTTTGCGTAACTAGAGAACTTATCATGCAAAGGGAACCAAATTTGACATGGTAGAGTATTTGGATACGTGAAATATTTCCATGATTATTTGATACCCTTCCCACCTTCTCTGTGAGAAGTAGAAAATGAAGAGGAGGCTTTCATATAATTTGCATATCTCGACAAATATAGAGCAAATGGAACTAAGTTTGGCATCGGAGGGAGTCAATAAACGAGAAAAGGTTGATGCCCCTCCTTCCTCCCAATAATGCGGAGATGGGACAGGACAATGGGGAATTTCATACAATTTTTGTTGAGTATCTCGAGTTGATGGATTCTAATTCGGTGGGGGAAGATTTTTGGGTACGTGATATGTTTCTATTATTTATAATAAATACAACCGGGAAATTTCGACAGAAGGACTCCTTTGAGGCTTTGATTTTTTATTCTTGTCATAACTCGAGAGTTAAACTCTCAAATTAAATTGAATTTGTGAGCTAAGAGTATTTGGAAACGAAAATTCCTTTCTGCATTTCAGTGAAGGCAATGAAAGGGGGGGAGGGGGGGGGGGAGTGGTCTCATTTTTTTTTGTCCTTATGTGTAACTTGATTGTAATCAAATTTGGCAAGGGGTACTTAGCTACGAGAAACATTTCTATGAAGAAGCCCTCCTTCCCATACAAGTTGTTCGGCATTACTTTAGAACTTATTAAAGTCTGTTTCATAAAAAAAGATCATTTCTCCGCAAAGAAATAACGTACAACCAAAGTAAAAATGTCATTTTGTAGGGTTTTTATTGCACTTTAAGGAAAAAAATACACAAAAATCATTCGTCAGCTTTTCGGATGAATTTTCGAACTTTTTTTGTTATACCACCCATCATTTTCTGCACAGTACTGCTGGTAACCTCATTCGCCATCTTGTTCCATCACTTTTCCATTTGAGCGGGGTTTTTCATGGTTCTGCCACATTTCTTCAGTTTGCCCTTAACTATTGCCCAATATTTCTCGATGGGACGAAAATCCGGACAGTTTGGTGGATTGATACTTTTTTCAACAAAATCGATCTTGTTCTCCTTATACAACTTAACGACATCCCGGCTGTAGTGGCAGCTTGCCAGGTCCGGCCAGAACTTCACCGGCCCTTTGTGGGACCGATTGAATGGCAAAACCCTCTTCTGGATTCATTGTGTCCCCAGTGATAAAAATCTTAGTATTTTTCCCACAACTACTGATCCCTTGCCAAATCATCAACTTAAGAGCAAATTTATCTGTGACAACAAACTTGAATCTACCCCCAACATTTCCTTTACGCTTCGCAAGGTAAAATTTGTTACCGGGTATTTGTCCAAAATCCATTTTGACGTAAGTTCCGTCGTCCTTCTAAATCCATCCGTTGTACTTGGTCAACAATTTCTCGTACAACTTCCTTGCCCTGGTTTTGGCAACCAGGTTTTGTTTCAGCGTCCTGTTGGGGTGTTTGCTTGCATGATACGACCGCAAGCCTTCTCGCAAACAAATTCGTCGAGCTGTACTGTGGTTCGTCTTGAACTTTTTCGCCAAATCACGCAAGGAGATTCCAGGATTGTTGTGAACTGATCGAATTCCCTTTAACACGTTCGTCGCCACGTCACCCATATTCGGCAGACGGGTGTATTTCCTGGGGGGCCCCGTCACATCAAAAAGCAGGTGACGCTCTCTTACTTGAGTTTACCGCTCAGCTTCGCCACACGTTTCAAATATGGGAGTTCTCCCTCTTTGCTTTCTCTCTCTGAAAATTTCTTTGGGCCCGGCTAGCAAAACTATCAAAATGAGCGTGGCGACGAACGTGTTAATCGCAGCTTCCGGTCATATGTTCCACTTTTACGCCTGGTTTGTTTTGCTCGATCCACCGTAAGGGTCTCCCGGTAACGTTGCCGCACCGAATTTACAGTCGGTTTTGGAAGTTTCAGGAATTTCGCGATGTTTACACCTGACCACGTCGTTTCCTCTAAGTGAGTGTGCAAAATTTTCTCTCGCCTTTCGCGTTCCATCGTCGATAACTTTTGACTGACTGCTTCAATCTTGATGAAAGTTTCACCACTCAAGGTGTGTTCAACGAAACTCAATCGAAATCAATTGAAATGGATTGACAGTTGATCAGCTGTTTTTCCAATTGACTTCGATTGATTTCTATCAGGCTGTTGATTGAACAGCCACTCACTAATACTAACGCGCTGTGCTTGTTGTCATTTTCTCATTCAGCTGAGCACTTTGATGTTTCGGGATTATTTTTTTAATAAAAAAGCATAATTGTAAACGTCTTTGAATAAACATACCTTTATTTTCAATTAATTTTATGTTTCCCTATACGTCTCCGCTACAAATGACAAAAAAATTATGTCTGAGAGCATGTTTCGTCACCACCAAAAGGAAAACGATTGATGAGAAGTTCTTAGGAAAACGACGGTAACGTTTTTCAATATCGACGAACGGAAACGATCCTGGTGTATTCAAGGGACAAAAGACGGCCACCCTGGTGTTGGAAGCATTTTCCGTTACGGCCCTACAGCTAAAACTATTTATTTGTTGCAACAAAAAGGGAAACAATTTAACAGAGAAACAGAACAAAAATAAACAATCAAACTCATCGATTGGGACGACTGCACAGAATGACAGCGCCTAGGAGCTAGTGAAAGAGAAAGCGGAGTAGGAGATGTGTAAGCGAAGAACTGTACAAAAACTTGTAGAGATTTTAATCAAGAGTCAAAAACAAAGGAAAAAGAGAAACGAGTTAATGAACAGAAACTAGAAAAATCTATCAGCAATGTGTTTTATTATGTTTTATTAAAACTCTTGGGTGTTATGAATCTTTTATTCCTTGAAAAATTCATGTCTGTTTTGGCTCTGGTAACTGGACCGGGAACAGCTGCACACCGCCACCACCTGATGGGCATATTCTGGGGGCGTTTTTTGCAATCCTCGATACTAAATACTGCATCACTGATACAGCACCAAAACTCAGCATGACTAGCACAGCAAAACCGACTCAGCACGACTGGCCAGCACCACCCACTCAGAATACCTGGCACAGCAACACCGACTCAGCATGACTGGCACAGCACCACCGACCCAGCATGGCTGACACAGCATCACTGATCAGCACAACTGGCACAGCACCACCGAATCAGCACAACTGGCACAGCACCACCGACTCAGTACACCACAGAGAACACTGCACCGAATGACATCACTTTCAAACTTGAAATTTAAAAACCAAACAGAATCAACTGTTTTTTGACAGTAAACAACTGCATTTGTGTTAGTGCGATAGAAACCGATAGAAACGAATCCTGCTCTCTGGCTTGATCGATTTCGATTGGTTTCGATCGATTCCGATTGGCTTCATTGAACGTCAATTGGATTAGTTTCGGCCAAAACATTGGCTGAGTGAACAACAATTTACCAATCGAAATCGATTGAAACCAATTTCAATTGCCTATTGAACGGGCCTTCAGTAAACAAACCATCCAGATCAAAACCAAAAATTATCCATTACAAGATTCGGAACTCTTGCGGGAATCGACGGACAAAATCCAAAAGCGCCACCATCAAATGCTGCGGCAGAAATGCAACTATTTAGTAAAACACGCTAAGGAAAAAAAACCAATTTATATTACACGGTCGGAAATAACTAGCAGTTTGAGGGTTCATTTGCACAACAAACACAATGAGGTTTTTCTCTACGTGGTCTTGGCTCTCCAGAATTAGTACGGTTTTTCGGTATCAGAGTCGTCATTCGCTATTCAAAGCTCTTTTTTTCCTTGGGGGCCGTTCAGATACCACGCGGATAGAAAAATGAGATTTTAAAGCCACTCCTCCCCCTGCGTTCACAAGCGTGGACGTTTGGCAAACCCCTATCCCGTCAGGACATCCGGTGACGTGGACAAGTTAGAATTTTTTTTTTTCTAAATCTAATTTGACAGTTAGAAAACACTACTTTCTGTTTTATTGTTAAAGAAATGGCTGAATTAAAAAAAAACGAAATGGCATTTCCTGATATGAAATCATTTTAAAAATTTTAATTTTCTAAACTATGATATTTATCACTTGCTTTCAAGTGGCTACTAGGGTAACGGACTTATATTGGACAAGGGGACCTATTATGGACCACCTTGATTAGCTCTCTTATGGATCAAGTAATTATGAAAAAAATAATGCATTACATTGAGTGCCCGGGCTTAAAAAATATTTGCTAAAAATTTCATGATTATTTGTTTTATAAAAGAGCTAGACAGGGTGGTCCAAAATTGGTCTTCTGGTCCAAAATAAGTCTGTTACCCTAGTTGTTTAAACTTAAACTGGAAAACTTTGCAATTTTAATATTTTGAATTAACCATCTTAATAAAACTAGATAAAATTTATTTTCATCTGAATCAATTAGACTAAATTAAATTAAGATCTTGGTAAAATAATATGTATCATAACATAAATCAGGATCCCAATCAAAATAAATACTTGGCCAAGTCATCAAAACCCTTAATCGCAATATTTTCAGCACTGTTCTGTGGAATATGGAATCAATAATCAGGCTCAACGAGATATGCAATACGAATAAGTTATCTGTTTTAAATAAAGATTATTATTTTTAATTGATCTGAATGCGCAAAAACGAGTCAGGTTCTCAATTAAATTGAGTCAATAGAATAGCTTTTCTCAAAAAATTGGTGAAAGTATGTCAGAGTGCATTTTGCAAATGTATTGCAAATTTGAACAAAAGCAAATTAGAGTGCATTTGAACCCCCCGGAACGAGGGGTACATGTGAAAAGTTCAATTATCGAGAAATGTTGACCTTTTCTGTCAGTAGATGGTGTTAAGGTTTGTTAAAGGATTGTCTGTTGGCATTTATATGAAAAATTTCAAGAGCTAGGTATCTTGGAATATATTATTTTTGTCAAAACACTGTCAATAGATTCGCGATGTGACAACTAGGGGCGCTGCAGTAAATAGAAGGATGCGACCAGATTCTATGTAAAACAGACTTCAAGCAAAAATTATCTATTACAAGATTCGGAACTCTAGCGAAAATCGACGGACAAAATCAAAAAGCGCCACCATCAAATGCTGCGGCAGAAATGCAACTATTAGGTAAAACACGCTAAGGAAAAAAAAACAATTTATATTACACGGTCGGAAATAACTAGCAGTTTGAGGGTTCATTTGCACGACAAACGCGCTGAGTTCTTTCTCTACGTGGTCTTGGCTTTTCCCTCCCCTCTGTGGACAAGCGTGGAAATTTGGCAAACCCCTACCCCCGTCACCGAATGTGCACGTGGACAGTTTTGAATTATTTTTTTTTCAAATCTAATTTGAGAGATAGAAAACACTACTTTTTGCTTTTTTGTTGTTGAAATGGATGATTTGGGGAAAAAACTAACTAGCACTTCCTGATATAAAATTTTAAATTTTAAATTTTTATTTAGTTCATCTTTGGTTGGAATACCGTACAGACTAACTTAAAACTAAGACATACTACTTAATTCTAATTTAAATCTACGTTTACACATATCGAAATTAAAAAGATGGTACACTGAGTTGAAACGTTCACAACATTTATCTATGGGATGGTTTCGGCCATATGCAGTACGGTGAAAAGGTATCCAGAGGAACTGACGTTGTCGTAGTGTCCTCGTTGATATGTAAAGGTTGACGCGTTCCAATACGTAAGCAGAGTCAACACGATTAGTTAAGACATCGAAAATAAATGTTTGTTGTAACTCGGTACGACGCTTTTCGAGAGAAGCAATGCTTATCAGAGCACACCTTTGCTCGTACGGCGGAAGTCGAAGTGGTTCGTTCCAAGGAAGTCGCCGGAGAAAAATAATTTTAAAAGTTTTAAATTTCTAAATTATCAAATTTATCACATGCTTTCAAATGGCTACTAGGTGCTACTAGTTGTTTAAACTTAAACTGGAAAGCTTTGCAAATTTAAGATTTTGATTTAAACATCTTACTAAAACTAGATAAAATTTATCAGCATTTGAATGAATTAAACTAAAATTTATTAAAACCTTGGGAAAAAATCTGTAATTTGTCATAAATCAGGATCCCAATCAAAATAAAAACTTGGCTACGTCATCAAAACACTTAATCGCAATATCCTCAGCACTGTTCCGTGGAATTTGGAATCAATGATCAGGCTCAACGAGATATGCAATACAAGTTAGTTATCTGTTTTAATTGAAGATTTTTTTTTTTATTGAGGAATCTGAATGCGCAAAAACGAGTGAGGTTCTCAATTAAATTGAGACAGTGGCATAAAGCTTTTCTTCAAAAATTGATGAAAGTAGGTCAGAGTGCATTTTGCAAATGTATTCCAAAATTGAACAAAAGCATATTAGAGTGCATTTTAAACCCCCCGGAACGAGGGGTACAAGTGAAAAATTCGATTATCATGAAATGTTGACCTTTTCTGTCAGTAGGTGGTGTTAAGGTTTGTTAAAAGATTGTCCGTTGGCATTTATATGCAAAATTTCAAGAGCTAGGTATCCCGTACCCTAGGCTGTAATGGGTCACGGCGACGGCGTGCATTACTGTGTTTATGGAAGTTGACGGTTTGGAAACAGACTCTAAACTAACATAAACCTGAAAGGGCGGTTGCACGTAGCCTTATTCGATATGGGATCATAGAAAGTAAATTAAAAGGTGGTTCAATATCGTATACTTTTTCTTTGATGATCCATGTTGATAAGGTGAATGGGAGTTGAAACACTTGCCCTCCCTTCCGTTGGACAACAACAGCATTGCGCAGTGGAAATATCACAATTTTCAGTTTAAATGTTGATATTTCCACTTTTCCACCATGCGCAAGTTAGATTAGAATAGACAGTATTGTAAATGAATGATAACTGCCAAAATTAGATAGACAATTTAATTGTACAAGAATTAGTTGGATGAGGATGTTAACAATTGGCACATGGTTAGGTATTCAATGTTTAATGTGCTACTAGGCAAGATAAAGTAATAGTATTCTTCTCCCCAATGCTCTAGTAAGTGTGCATTTGCGGTTTATGAATTTCGAAGGCTTATTCTTAAATCAAGCATTTTACAAGAACTAGAGGCTAATTGGATCAAGATGCTGTTTAGACAGTTTCCTGTCAAGAATATTTCCTTTTCGTTTCAATACTTTTTGAAAGATTTGTCTATTTTTTTTGGTTTGGTGTGAAATTCAAATAATGAAGTAAAAGATAGATGATAGTCCAGGAAAATAATATTGGAGATTTATAAATAGGAGTGTAATTTATTTCATCAGAAACACATTGAGGAAAGTTGCTCTGAGAATTTGTTAAGAGTTAGAGATTTTAGAAGAACAGCATTGTCATTAGCAGTATGGTCCGATTATGAATTCAATCATGCTATTTATTTTATGGTTTGTATAATGTAAAATTAATACAAAAGTTGGAGTGATAGACAATTAGAAATTCTGTTTTATGGTATCCAAGTTGTTAATATAATTACAGAGCAGCCGCGTATTTATTTTGAATTTCTAAGGAATCACACATTGGGAAACATCTTTAATTACCCAATCCATCTGAATCTAGTTCTTTCTCGTTTTTATACTTTTTTTTGTAGTTCGATCTATAGCTTGATTAGGTTTGAAATTCAAATAAGGATGTAGAAGATAGAAGGTATGATTTTGATAAACAAGAACCTTCTCGTCCAGGAAAATAATATCGGGGTTTTAAATATTGACATTCATTTTAACCAAACAAAAGATCGAGGAAGGTTGTTTTGAAAAGTTGTTCGAAATTATATATTATCCTGTCGTTTTGATAAGTCAATGATAGTACAAATGGTATTGATCATGGAATTCATAATTGTATCTCTATTTTACTTTTTGATTTTCCAAAAAATTGGTACAATTAATATTTGTGTTTAGCGAAATTTAATAATTGCTGCATTGGGAGATAGCTTATTATTTAGATGTTTTGTGCTGAATTCGGGAATATGTTTTATTAGTCAATCTATGTTAATCTCGATTAAAAACGTTCACAAATTCATTAAATCGAGTAAGGTTAGGTGACAGGTAGGGATAACTCAACTACGGTAAGATAGTGAACCCTTCAGACAATGATATTGAGACGTTAGCATATGATAACTTTTGCTACCATACTGTTACTGCTCGGTTGAATTGGAGGTTGGGTTAACTCGAAGCTCATGTAGGGCCCAATTGTCCCAGTCCGTCGAGCACTATCTTAACGCTTCCCTAAACTGGTGCTTCAGAACCCTCGGGCTCTGTTGCCGCTATCCTACTCTAAGCTATTCTACTCTCATGTAAATTTTCCTCTTCTGTCCCCCGATCTGTTTTTCCTTTCCGGGTCAGCCAGGTAGCTCATAAACCCATACAAAAAAAAAAAAAAAAAAAAAAAAAATTTCAAGAGCTAGGTATCTTGGAATATATTATTTTTGCTTCAAGCCATATGTGGAACATAACGTTATCAGTTTACGAAAAATGTTTCTAAGGTAGTTCGAGATCTTCCTCCACAAATAAAGACTAAATTTCAGTTTTAAAGCAATTGTTATATTTATCTTTGTATTGCAATTCGATATTTAGGTTTCAGTTAACATTTTGGAGAATTTCCACAAAATAAAAAATAATGATAAAAAATGTCGCTACTTTCATTTATTTTTGAAGTGTAGCAAATCACACGGGGTCAGCTAGTCGTAACACATAAATTGTACCAAAACAACATAGGCATCACAAAATAATCATACAAATTTACACAGAAAAGTCACATTGAAATATTTAAATGTTAATCTCTAAACGCACAATTAACTAAAAAGAACAAAAAAAAATCTTCCATAAAAATGGCTTAATAAATATAAATGGGATAAAAAGCCTTAAAAAATCCCACTCAAAAATTTTACAAAATTTTAAAAACGAAATAAATGATTGTCTTTCTGATATTTTTTGTGTCACTGTTGTTTTTTTTTCAAATTTTTTTCTCATTATAGTGTCAGTTCGTCATATATTTATGATATTTTCAAGATTAATTTTTGTATTTTTTTGGCAATCTTGTGTAATTATGTGTCAATTGTATATTATTTCTGGGCTATTACCGAAAAATTACACTCATAATACAAAAATCATCTGAATAAAAAAAACAATACCTAAGTAACACAAAAAATGTGTAAAGCTATCATAAAAGTAACAAAGAAATGACATTGAAAATACATCGAAATGACACAAAAATCTTGCAAAACAGACATGTAAATAACATAAACTTAACACAAAATTCACACAAAAAATGACTTAAAATTAGTAATATTTCAAAGAACACACGAATAATGCTTAAAATTTACACAATCAGATGACAACAAAAATGGCATAAAATTACATGAAAATTAAACAAAAATACCCGAAAATTGACACAATAATGACACAGAAATTATAATTACACATGGATTAAAAGACACAAGAATGACATATGACATATGTACATTTTACTAAAATGACCCGAAAATGCCAAAAATATACACAAAAATAAACCTAGAATGATACAAAATGAAAAAAAAAATCAAAAATGACTCACAAACGACAAATAATAATTAAAAAATACGAAACTTGTACAAACAGGCGCCCAACATTTATTCCGAAAACTATACCGATTTAATGGAACGGATGGTGCTGTTTTTGGCTTGCAGCTGCCTACGCCTGGAACGCCGATTTCGTGGCACTACTGTAGCCTACGCCTCGATGATCGGCCTTCCTACGCCTGTGGCGCTGATTTGCGGCCCTACTTGGGCCAGCGCCTCGATGACCGGCCGTTCTGCGCCTGTGGCCTCGATTTGAGGCACTGCAGGTACCTCCGCTTCGACCGCCCGCAGCCTGAGATGCCGATTTGGTGGCATAATGTGAGCCTCAGCTTCAATTGTCAGCTGCCCTACGCCTGGAGCGCCGATTTGGTAGCACTATTGTTGTCCTCGAGTCGATATTCAGCCGCCCTTCTCCAGGGGCGCAGATTAGATGGCACTATTGGTGCCTCTGCCTTCGACAGTCAGCCACCCTTCGCCAGGTACCGATTGGATGGCACTCTTGGTACCTCTGCTTAGCTCTTCGGCCGCCCTACGCCTGGAGCGCCGATTGGATGGCACTCTTGATGTCTCTGCCTTCGGTCATCAGCCGCCCTTCGCCAGGGGCCGATTGGATGGCACTCTTGGTGCCTCTGTCTTCGCTCTTCAACCGCCCTTCGCCACGAGCCGATTGGATGACACTATTTGGTGCCTGTGCTTTGCTTTTCAGTCGCCCTACGCCTGGGACGCCGAATGGATGGCACTTTTGCTGCCTCTGCCTTCGGTCGTCGGCCGCCCTTCGCCAGGGGCGCCGCGCCAATTGGATGGCACTTTTAGTGCCTCTACTTCACTCTTCGGTCGGCACGAGCCTTTCGTCTGAGTCGCCAATTGGATGGCAGTACTGGTGCCTCCGCCTTTGGCTGTTGACCGCCCCACGCCTATGGCGCCTCCTGAGGACTACCAGGGGGCTGCTGTCTTGTTTCCGGCAGTTCGTTCGCAGGAGATAGGATAATCAATCTCCGAAAAAGGGCCCTGAGGAAACAGATCCATTCAAAAAAATTTGCCCAAACGTGGCATCTTATGCTACCTACGCACGTGTGCGGCCTTCTCGGAAGTTCCTTTCGGCGAACCTCTTCTCCCTCTGCGGAACTGGGCTCGTTTGGTCATTCCTTTTCCTAGAGAATGGAAAAGAGCGTAAGTGCTGGGAGCGTTCAACTGGAAACCAGGATATCATACTCGTCAGATTGCCGTTGTCGAACGACAACGAAAGGCAATTTGAGCGGATTTCTTGTCCCTGCAAAGTTCGGAATGGTGATAAAAATTTTGTGATTCTCGCAATGGGTTTATCGTACCTGTAACCTTGGGCAATAATGATGGTGAACGTCACAACTCCGCTTCGGAACGCAACCGTTGAAAACCCGCCTTTTCTCTACGTCACTTGTGGTTAATTTCCGAGCACGTTAGTTTTCCACCACCGCGACACGCCAACACTTGCAACAAAATGGCGTTTCTTTTCCGCGTGGACAGTTTTGACAGCTTTCATACACGCTCCGTGTGGTTTCTTCAGAATTGGGTGCTTTTAACTCTAAACTGCACGCATAGCGCATTTTAACCTATTTTGGTTTCAATTTAGCAACACGCTAATTTTAATCAGTATGGGGATGGGTTTTATGTATTACTAATGCCAATTGCTCGTATCGTATTTTCTTCTTAGGACTAACTATGTATGTATAAACTTAACTGCAACAATGATGGGATGGTATAAAATTCTCACCCTTTGAAAAAATCTTTTGCAAAAGTTATTTTCAGACTCCCGAATGAGAAAAGCACCGATAAGTCAACTATTAATAAGCGACCCCTTTCAGTTTCGCTTCACTCCTAATCGGTTTCGGCTCAATGTCAAGGTCACACGGCTCTTAATTGAGCAATATTTTATTCACACCTTAATTACGGGCGGCTCCGGGATCTGGATCCCTGAAACCGTTCCTGTAGGTAAGCGGCTTTTATCGAAACCAATTTCGGCAGTTGATCTATAGCAAAAAGGCAAAAGGAGAAAAGGGAACATTTTTGCGCTTATAATTTTCACAAAACATACACACTTATGCTTATGCCGTCACATCAGCTTGAATCATTAAACTGTGTGAGCCGCCCCGTTCGTTTATTCATTCGTTACCTTGGCAATTAAGTTGTTCCCACGCGTTTTCGTATTATTTTCCTTTTTGTATTTTTGCTCCCTCCACCAATTAAGGTAGTAACTTACCTTCGGGTGATTATTTGCCATCAGCTCCATCCACGGGACGACTGAAGAAAGTATGCCATAGGCGCCATAATTAATTACTCAATTAATTTGCTCGTTTCTCCTTCGAGTCTGAGGAGACAGACAGTGGTGAAACCCCCCAGGGAGGGAAGAAAAAAGTTGCCCCGAAAACTCACCTAAAAGATTGGATTTCAAAAGTTGGAGAAGAAAAAATCCAAACGAATCTTACCTGACCACCATCATCATCATCCTCCGAACTGCTAAACGCGGGCAAGTCAGCACTCTAGAAGGATAAGCTGAGAGTGGCACTCGGTAATTAAAAATGATCGATGACGCACCGTCACTGGAACTTGTACGGGGAAGTTTACAGGAAGTCCTCCAGGTGCGGGGGAGGGAAAAATGGGGTGAAATAATTTAAAAGAACGCGAAAGTTCCATTAATGTTTAGGGAAATCCGGCGGAACAGAAAATGATCATGCTCGTGATGGTTTTTATGGCGAAATATAAGCTTTCTCAATCGGTCGGAAACCTCTCCGAGTAGGGGGGGGATGATTTGGAAAAGATCCTTGCAAAAAGTGTTGCGGTTTCCCTCTGTTTTTTTTTATTACAATAGAGCTCATTTGCATCAACTTGAGCATCCGATGAGATAATCCTATCAATGATTAATCAGTCGCCGACCACCAGAATTTTCTTCTACAGCTTTCGGTGGAATCTTTCCGAAGGAAACGAAAATGAAAACACCACTCTATTTGTTTAGTGGCTGGCTCGCCGAAATTTTCCCACCAACCTAACGACTGGATGGTGGTGGCAGTCCAAATTGACAGAGTAAAAACCCGAACCACACCGGAAGCGGAATAAATAAACGGACCATGCGCCCATTCGGAAAAACAAACGAAACCAACGCCAACCCGGGGGGATGGACCGAAGAGCGGATCCATCCGAACTGGAGGAACTCTTTCGTCGAGTTACTCGTTTCCCTCCCAGTAATGCGCTAAAGAGGATTTCAAATATTAATGTTTTCATTCATAATAAACCGGGGAGACTGGTTTTGGTTCTCCGGAAGGTTTTTCGTGTTTTTTCTGTTTTTTTTTTTACATTTGTTAAAAATTTCTGTACAGTGAACTGTACTTTTGTGATTAATCGAGGAAAACCGACAAAATAAAACAAACATAAAATCTTTTAAAAAAAACTGTTAAGATTTTTTTAATTCAAATATATATTCAACATAAACTAGTATGCAACATCGTCAGCCTCCAAGCAACATTGTATTCAAACTTTTTTCCATTAAACAGCTGACACTTGCTGTAATAATAAGCCAACGACCAAAACAGAAACTAATGAAGCTTATTTCTCTCATTTCCCTTCCTTTCAGATGCCTGGAATTGTGGTGTTTCGAAGACGGTGGTCCGTCGGATCCGATGATCTTGTTGTGCCGGGATTGTTCCTGTTCGTCGTGCACGTGATATGGTGAGTACAGCGTGGAGAAATAAATATGTAGGTTTTTAAGAAAAATTCGGATTACAAGTCATCAATTAATGTACCAACTTTTCGTGATCTAAATCTCGAAAAATATGATCAGGGGGCATCCACGATACGTAACGCTCTTAGGGGGGGGAGGTAGTAAGCTCTAGCGTTACGAATTGTGACATATGAGAGGAGGGGAGTAATGCTCATCGTTACGTAACGATTTTTTCCTTCGAACAATTTTATTTCAATCGCAGCTATTTTGATGTCATACAATTTTTGTTAAATTTGTAAGCTTCAAAGCCGCAGCCCGTGGCATAGAGGATCGCCTTCGAGTCTTCTGAGCCAGCGGGAATAAGATCGAATCCGGCATACATAGTACACTTTCTGTGGGTTGGTGGTTTCAGCATTCGTAAGATGCTAGCCATCATATTTTCATCACCCAAGAACTGAATTCTACTTTAAACATTCCAAAAGGCAAGATTTATTAATTTCGACGAATATTACTGAGCGAAGTATATTTTGCATAGAAAGTTGTGCTCCATGAGCAAAATAAAGTATATAGAGACCATCAGCTAACAAGCACAGAGCAACTCAAAATAAGACAATCAAGAAGTGTTTACAGAGAGTTATCATTAAGTCTGGTCAAAATAGGTCCCTGAGGATGAATAACTCGAGAGAGGTAAAATCCTAGAAACAGAAAAAAAAGTCAAAGTAGGTCGAAACAAGTACAAATGAATTGAAAGTTGATCACCTGTCTCTTTCCAATTGACTTTGATCGATTTCTACCAGGTCAAAACAAATCCTGCTGCTGAGCTGGATCGACTTTGACTAGTTTGAACTTGCTTCATTGAACAACGACCTGGCTAGTTTCAAAACATTGGCTCATTGAACAACGACCAGTTGACAGAAACTAGTAGAACCCAATTTCTACTTACGATTGAACGAAGCTATTTCTAAGTATTAAGACGCGAAATGGACAGATATTCACTTAATTCCCAGACAACCATTTGGTGGGTATTTCGGATTTGCAACACAAATATACGTGCAAATATACGTGTAAACATATCGTATATAATGCAGCAAAACCAGTATATACGTATCATTTTTGAGGCCATATAGGTATAACTCTTTGGGCTCCCTAGAAACAGTAGGCGTATTCGGTTTTGCTAGTTTGAATTTAGTCAAAGCAAAGATGGCGTCGAAACAGCACGTGCTCCGCGAACGCATTGTACGGTTCTACGAAACGCATTTCCAGCAAGGAAAAAAGTTCACGGTGACACATTTTAAGGAAGAAAATGTACCTGTCAGTACGGTATATCGTATCCTGGGTTGGCTTGTGATATAGCTCAGTTGGCAAGTCTGTTGTCTCCTGAGCCGATGTCCGCGAGTTCGAGCCCAAGAGTAAACATCGAACACAGTTGTACCGGATAGTTTTTCAATAACGATCCGCCAACTGCAACGTTAATAAAGTCGCGAATGCCATAAAGATGGTAAAACGACTGTAATCGAAACAAAAAAAAAGTATCCTGGGTTCCCTGAACGTAGAGCGGAAGGTCGGAAGTGGTCGTCCGGTGACGATAATGACGAAGCAGATGAAGACATCGTTTAAGAAGCTGTTTGACAACAAGGACGCAACCAGCCTGCGTGACGCCGGTCGGAAATATGGCTGCTCCCACGTTTTGATCCATCGTACCCTCAAGATGAAAGGAATCGTGTGGGAATCGACGAGGTCGCCGGAGTACACGGAGGAGCAGATTGAGACGGTTAAATCACAGTGTCGGTGGATGACCAAAAAATACCGCGGGACGTCATTCGTTCTGGCTGGCTGGCGTACCTTGAGGAGAAAAAGATACCGATCGTGCCGAAAGATCGTAACCCAACAAACTTGCCCCAGTGCCGCCCAATAGAGGATTTCTTTGGCTCACTTAGTGCCCTAGTGTATAAAAACAATTGGAGGGCCAAGGACACGAAGCAACTGACTACAAGAATCCGGAATTGTATCCGGAAAATGAACGTAAGTGCCGTACAACGTTCTTGTGAGAGCATCGCGACAAAGTTGCGTCGAATTAATCAAACATTCACTGACATTTTTTTGAAGAAAATACATTGGGGCTTATTCTGCGACTCGAGTGACGTGACTTACGAAATTTCACTTTTTCGTACTGACTCCAGAAAAAGCACCAGAAATGAAATTTGTGTATTGATGAGCTCTGAAGACCAATAACAGCTCATTCAAACGAAAATTTTGAGGCTAGAGAGGCTATTTAAGCCAGCAAAACGATTTGAAATTTCGTGAGTCACGTCACTCGAGTCGCAGAATAAGCCCCATTATATTATTAATAAAAAATACTGAAATCGATGAAAAAAAATAACAATTTTTTTATATGTGATTGAAAAAATTTTCAGTTTTTATTTAACACCCGTTATTAGCTCACATATTCTTGATTTGGATTGTTTTGTCGTAATAAAATCATGCAATGTATTTAAATACGACAAAGAATATGCATGGGACGCACATTGTAGGTGCAGATATACGAAAATGAGTTTAAATAACATTCATACGATATAATCTGTAAAATAATATACGGCCTCTGGTTGTCTGGGTTATTTTGTTGTATGAAAAACATAATGTTAATACTTTTTTAGCCTTCGATCTTTAAAATTAAAAAAAATATGTGAGGAGGAGTGGGGGGTATTTATCAGCGTTACGTAATTTTCAAAGGGGAATACGTCTCAGTGTTACGATTTGTGACATACGGGGGAAGAGGGTAAAAAAAGTGCATTTTTGCGTTACATAATTAATGGATGCCGCCTCATGTACTTTTTGAAGGCTCCAATGTCGAGATTGCTTGAGGATGTGTTTCACAATGTTTAATTATTTTGAATTGCGCATATTTCGTTGTATTTTTTCCGATCGCAATGACGTCTTGTGAAAAGTTGTCATTCAATTTTGAAAAACTTTGTTGAAAACGCCACAGCTATTATATTATATTCTCAAACAATTAAATTCTTAAACAACATGTTTTAAAGACCTTAACCCAAAAAAGAAAATTCGTTTAACTTTTTTCAAACAAGTTTTGGAGCCTGCACAGTGCCTGCAATGCACAGTGAGTCCCTTCGAGCCAAAAAAGGTACCCAATTCTGATTGAAACAGGTGTAAAATTCATTGCTGAATCGAATGATGTAAACCGCTTAGCGTTAAGTTGACGAGAAGAACCTCAATCACCCCGATTTACCCTAAGTTCATGCAATTTCTTCGAAAAATACATTGTTACAAGCGTGAATTTAATTGAACAGATGCAAAAAATACTGAATCGGATGTAAAACTTATTGATGAATCAAATGGTGTACCTACATCGCTAAACATGAAGTTGACGAGAACAGCCACAACCACCCCGATATCCCCTAAATTCATGGAATTTGTTGGAAAAAAAACATTGTAACAAATGAAAATGCAATTGAACAGATGAAAAACACATTGAATCAGGTGGAAAACTCATTGCTAGATCGAATGGAGAACATCGCTTAGCATTGAGTTGACGAGGAAAGTCTCATTTTCCCGAATGTTCCCTAAATTTATTCATAAACTAATACAATATGAACCAAAATATTGTAGTAACAAATGAGAAAGCATCAAAAAAGGGACAAAAACATTAAAACATGTGTAAAACTAACTGTTGAATAAAATAATGAACACCGCTTAGTTTCTGTTGATGAATGAAGTTCTAATATGCCTCAATTTCCCCTAAATACTTGCAATATATTTTAACAAAATTCTTGTAACATTAGAGAATGCATCAGAAAGTGCACAGAAAAAACTGAACCATGTGAAAAACTAAAAATTGAACAGAATGATGTACACAGCTAAACGTTTAGTTGACGAAAAAAGCCAGGATCGCCCCTTTTTCCCCTAATTTTTAACTATATTTTATTGAATTGATAATTGATATCGGTTTAAACATGCTGAGGCTATTCTCGTCTATTCAACAGTAACATTCAAACTAATCTCTTTTATTACAAGGACTTTTTTTTATATTTCATGAATTTAGAGGATATGGGGTCGATTGAGGCTCTTCGCATTAACTGAGTGCTGAACAATATTTGTCATATCAGGGAGTTTGTGAAGGTTCGACGGTGTACTATCTTCTATTCAACAATTAGTTTGATGCATGATTCAATCAGTTTTGTGCGATTTCTGACGCATTCTCAACAGTTACAAAGTTTTTTCTAAGTATATGATGGCAGGATTCTAGGGGAAATCGGGGCTATTGGAATTGTTCTCATTAATTGAGTTCTAAACGATGCTTATGATAAGATTGAACAGTAAGTTTAACACCTGATTTAATTTTTTCATAACCTTTGCTGATGCTTTCTCAGTTGAGTATTTTACATTATATTGTATGATTTTTTTTATATATATTCTTAGCGGCCCGCCACACTGTATGATTTTATGAATGAATTTAGGAGAAATTAAAGGAAATGAGACCTTTCTCGTCATTTTAATGCTAAGCGGTGTTGATCATCCAAGTAGGCAATAAGTTTAAAATCTGATTCAATCATTTTTGTGCATTTCCTGATGCTTTCTCATTTTGTTACTACGATTTTTCGTACATATCGCCTAAAAAAAACAAAATTGAAGCGAAAGCGGTGTAGACCATTCGATTTCTCGTTCTTTTTTCATAAGAAATGATTGTTTTCCAGAATTTAATAGCTTAGGCGATCGTTACAGCAATATGTAGGGGAGAGTGGGGTATCATGGGCCACCTTTTTTCTTTGGTTCATAAATTCTTTATTATAAATGATGAAAAGGAAAAAATAAATAGAAAAGTTTTCTACATTTTTAAGGTATCATAAGGCATTTTTTATTATTTTTAAATACATTTATTTTTCTAGTTCTGGCTGTTTAAAAAAAGGTTTTTTTTAATTTTGAAAAACTGTGGAAACCTGGGCCACCAAATCCAAATTGACTAGATAACATGCAAAGTTTATGATTTGACCCAAAACTGAAATTTCGGAATTCATCCAGTTATTTTAAAGCAATTTCAGATGAGGTAATAAAAAAGAGAGTTGTGTATGATTGAATAGATTTTTGTTCGTCGCTATCATGGATGGGCAAAACATTTTTCATAACTCTTAATTTGGCATAAGAAAACTTTACATATAGTAATAACGTATTTTAAGCTCTGAATGTGTATAAAAACACCAAAGTAAAGGTGACCCAAGTTACTCCACAAAATGTGGCCCTCGATTCTCCACAAGCAATGATTGCAAATTGGTTGCGTTTGTGTGACTTATTGATGTTTCATCAAAAATTTATTTTCCCCGTGAAAGAACATGACAAAACTAAGATCATAAGCATATTTTTGTTAAGTACTTTTGGTCTCCCACGGATGCAGTTTTGCGGGTGTTTGTTTAATTATGTAAATACATTTTCCAGGCTATTAAAATAAAAGAAGCATATGATGCGTACATAAGTCAACAACATATAGAAAAACATGCTTACGCAAAGCGACGACGATGGCAGTTGGACTGGAATTTTTATCTCAACACACAGCTTTGATATTAAAAGTGGCTCACGTTACCCCACTCTCCCCTACCTTTTTTGATCAAAAATCCCCACTGTGCATTGTGTTGTTAAATAATTTTGGGACGATTTCATAAATTGAGGGTCAGAATAAGAGCAAGAAAATATATATTTAAAGTTATTTTTTTTTATAATAAGGGTATATACGGACGACAGTATTGGCGAAAAATTAGCCTCAGCCATAACCTCAAATTTTGATTTGCTGGCGGCTTCACTAGTGATACTAGGTGCGTTCCTAAAATCAGTATTTGCTTGTATTAAACTAATTATTATTTTCCTGAATTGATTAAATTTTATAACTATCAACAGTTAAATTGAATTCATTACGAAGCGTCTCTAAATGAAAGAAGATAAGCCATCTTTTGGTAATGAATTTAATAAAATTGAGTTTAAAACATCTGAAATATATTTTCTTTCATCTACTGTTTGGTAGATCAAAAAGAGTTGTTTCTAACTTCGCAACGAATGCAAAATCATTCACTGTTACAAAAAAGTTAATTGATGAAAGCCCCGTCTATGTTGACTGTTGACATACTCTGAGTTAAAACATATCCACATACATAATTTGCTTCATCGTTCAAGTGTGTGAAACAGACAGTTGTTATTTTGTTAAGATAAATGATGCTTTTAATTTCACATTCTAATAGATATCTACGGGAGAGTTGCAAATTCTCAGTGCTAATGAAACGTTTTTTTCAATAACAATGCAATTAAAAAAATATGATCATTTTCCAGACATCAACGCACTTGGCACCTATGAACACCAACAAAAATCAAAACACGAACATCTGTGTATCGCTTTTCCACAGGGCGAATTTGTCGAAATTAGTACCTGAAAATCGCGTTTATCGTGCGCCCTTCTCAAAAATCGAATCTGTTCTCCCATGGTTTGAGGTTAGGGCTGAGGCCTCCTGTTAAGGTGGTGTTCGTATAGAACTGTCAATATATCCTAATACTAGAGATGTACCGAATATTCGGTCGGCCGAATATTCGGCGCCGAATATCGCCGAAAAACCGTTAAGCCGAATATTCGGCTCACCGAATAGTTGAGTCAAGTATTCGGCCGAATAGGCCGAATATCTACTACAAACTTGTAAATTTTCAAATAACTTTGGATAATTAATAAAATATCCAAAAGTAATGTTGTAAAAGCTACACAATCATTAAAAACTTATGGTTTCAACAAAACATCTAAGGTGTATCCGCCTATCTTTCATTGTACATTGGTACAGGAGAATGCTGAACGGTATCGCTTTATACTTTGATTAAAGTTTATTCCAGATTTTCTAGATATATTCCGGCTTGTCCATAAATCCAGTAAAGAATCCAGATAAGTCAAATCTGGCCGGGATGTCCAGATATTGTTTAATACTTTCCGAGTTTTGCTCGGGTTTATTCAGGTTATTTGCTAAATCAAATAAAAAACTCAAATTCCTCTTCTTTTTTTTTGGATTTTGTGCTCAATTTTTCAAATATTTCAAAATTCACATAAATTTTGCCCTTTTTTCTTTTTTTTTTTTTTTTCAAAAATCGTTCCGAATGCCTGACCGACTGGATACGTGTGGTTAGAAGTATGGTATGCGTAAGATTAAAGATCATCTATCTTTTCAACAACTTTTTTAAACATATCTTGCTCAAATTCAACCTTCATCAAATTCAGTATCAGAGAAGCAATTTCAAATAGCTTGGCACCTGTTTCGACATGTTTTATCCCAGATTTCACAGGAACGCAATCTCTTTGTTGATAAACGCCCTAGAAGCGACAAGTCATCTGATGACTTTTCAGTTATTGGTGACATTTTAAAAATCAGAAAGACCCCTACTTAAAAAGTATCCTGTAATACAGCATCCGATAATATCATGTGGTTGAAAATAGTCGACTCAAAAACATGAGGGGCATTAATATGGAAGAAATAGAAAGCATTGAAATAAGCGCTAACGGTTTTTCATTGAAAACTCAATAGAATATTCGACCGAATATTCGTTTGGCCGAATAGTTGAAAAGGTCAATATTCGGTATTCGGCCGTTCGCCGAATATCACTATTCGGTACATCTCTACCTAATACATATTGAAATCTGTCAAATTTGTATTTTTTTTTCAGAAAAATGGGATTTTACATAGATTTCTTGACGAAAACAACAGTTTTTCTTTCAAATTCGCCAGGCTTGCTTTTGTAATATTGAACAATTAAACGCTTCCTACTCATTCAAGCAATAAAAAAAATAATTGGTGAAGATGTCGATTGGACTCAAAAATACACCTGTTAGGTTTCAGAGTGTTATGAAATTTATTTATTTTTTTTTCCCAAAAAACGGGATTTTACACAGATTTCTTGACGAAAACAACAGTTTTTCTTTCAAATTCACCAGACTTGCCTTTCATGGATTCTCTCTTTGTATTCTGGATTTGAATTCTCTTTATGAATTCTGGATCTAGAACGAACGAACTCTTAAATTGGATCCAATTCTGAATCTGAGTCCAGGATAAGAATACTGAATTTGTTTGCGGGATCTGGATCTGGATTTAGGATTTGGATCTGGATTTTGGATTCTGGTTTCAAGATTCTGCATTCTGGATTCAAGATTTGGATTTTGGAGCTGGATTTTAAATTTGGATCTGGATCTCTGGAGTCTGGATCTAGATTCCATCAATTCTGGATTCTAGAGTTTGTTTTCGGATCTGGATTCTGGATATCTATTCTGGATTCCAGTCTGGTCTTTAGATCTGAATTCTGGATCTGGATTTTCGATCTGGTATCTGGTTTTAATTTTGGATTCTGAATCTGGATTTTGGCTTTTGATTCTAGAAACTATAAATCGGAATCGGGATTTCGGATTCTGGTTTCTGGACCTAGATTCTGAATCTGGGCAGCTTGTGTACCAAATTCTTTAAATATCCTTTCATTTTCTCAGTTGTTTCGTATTTTTCTTTGATTATGTGTGAGAACGATTGTAATTAAAGTGGGACAAAACTTGCTTGTGTGCCAAATATTATGACAATCACTTGAAAAAAAATTCACTTGGTGTCGTAATCTACTTTTATTTTGTATGGCTGCCCCATTCATTCTCTGGTGAGTAAAATTTGTAATGAATCCAAATAAAATATAAAAATAAATGTAAAATAAATTATTGATCTGGGTTCTGTTCAGGGACCATCCTCCAATTCAACAGATTTTAATTTTCACTTCCAATCATTGATTGATCTCATCGAATCCTATTTCGAACAGCTCATCGAAATGTAAATCGAAGGACCGAACGATATTAATAATTCATAGTAGGAAAAATTGCACCAATTTTCACAATCAACGAGGACGCCGACGTCTGTCAACCAGCAAGTCGATTTCGAATTCCCCGATTTCCCCGAATGGAATCGAATGGAAAAGCCTACATTGTAGAGCAGAGAAGGGACCGAAAATGTAAATTTCCGCTTTCGCCAATTACTCCGACAGAAAGTCAACAACAGAAGGCGACAAAATTTTGCATTAAAAGTGGGAAAATTTTCAAATCCTTCTCTGTCTGTCGATCAACATCGGACGGACTGTGGGGTCACACGGTTGTCCTATGTCCCCCCAAACATTGTTTGAAGCAAGACCGAAGAAGGTCACTCCGAGATTTTCTCATCCCAGCAGCTGTTTTTCTCACTCAGTCAGCAGCATGGAAGGTCGTCGTAAACTTGTCGAATGAAAAGGGTTAATTTTCAATTTGAATTTTATGTCGCTGAATCCAGGCCCTGGAGGGAAGCCATCGGCAGCGTGGTCCTTCGAGCCGGATTGCTACCAACACTCTCGAAAAAAAAGGGTGGCCGGGGATTTACTTGGTATAGAAACTTCCGAGTCAGCAGCCACGGTCTCGGTTTTGTGAATCGAATTTTGGTTCCGGGTTGGGTTAACGGGAAGAAGAACGAATCCGGAACGAATTTCGACTGGCTGGCTGAGCCATCATAATCCGTAACCGAAGGCAACGCAACGGAAGGGTTTCCTGATGCCACAGACAGATTGACCGTTTCGATTCGCTTCCTCGGGGATGAATCCAATTTGCGCCGGATGCTGACTCCGTTTGGTGTTGGAGTATTGCTAGGGAAAATTTACCAAGAATTGACAAAGCAGACACATAGAAACTGGAACGACGCACCAGTATAATTTACAGTGAAACAAAACAACCACATTGGCGACCATGCCAAAAAATTTTAAATACATTTTGTAATTTTTTATTCTATCGCTGAACTGAATATTCAAACAATAGAGTGTGGGTTTTGGAAAATAATTGGTAAAAAATGCGTTACCATCTATTAAGTGTCGAACCATCGATAGAACGTTCCAAACTGTCATACTATATTGGTATAAAACCATTGGAATTTTTGGTATTTTTCCTCAACCCAAATCCATCCGCTTGTAACACGAAAAAATATACATTCATACACATTCAAACACACACTCTTTCCCTTCATCAAAGCGAAGGGTGGAAATCGTGTGTGAGTTTTTCCTCTAATCGCGCTTCGTTCAAAGAGAAAAAATCGGTTTTATTTCCTTTTTTTTTGTTGTTGTCGTTGTCAGGAAAGCTCAACTCATAGTTGAAATTGTTTATCCCCAGCACTTTCTCTCCCTTGGCGCGTAAAGATTAATAAAACATGTGTTTCTGTCGAAAAGTTTTTTGGCCTCCCTCTTTCTCGCCCTTGGGTTGAATGCCGTGACGCTATTTTGGAAAGAATGTTTTCTGGTTTAAATTTGCAAAGGTTTGAAAAGTTGAGCTCGTACAGTGAATGGTAAAAGTTGATCGGGATATTTTAACTCACAATGCTAAGCTTTTACTATCCTGTGCTAGATAAATCACTTCTTTTTGCTTATCGAAGTTATATTGAACAATTAAACACTTCCCACTGAGCATTAAGAATGCAAAAAAAATCCAATTCAAGCACAAATTGTGAAGATGGCGATTGGACTCAAAAATTCACCTGTTAGGTTACAAAGTGTTAGGTTTTAAAGTGTTATGCAGCACTCCTGTTTAGGAAAAATATGTTGCTCTGGCGGTTTAAATATAAAAAGTACTAAATTTTGACAATTCTGATAATTTCATCCATTTTTATAATTTTATTATAGTTTTCCTCATTTTTGCATCATTTTTGCCTCATTTTGCCTCATTTTACCTCATTTCTGCCTTATTTATAAGTATTTGTTTGTCAGATAATTCACTTCTTTTTTCATATCAAAACAAGATTGAAAAAATATACATCTTATACTGAGCTTTGGAAATACAAAAATATCTTACTCAAGCAAAAAATTGAGTACGAATTTCTGAAGATGTCAGTTGGACTCATAAAAACATCTGTTAGTTTTGAGAGTGTTTTGAAACAACAAATATGTGTACTGTGAAGGTGTTACGTCGAATATTTTTTCAAACAGTTTAGAAAAAAAAAATCTATAGCAGTTTAAATTATGAAAAATATTTAATTTGGAGAATCTTGAGAATTTCGAAAGATTTTAATATTTTGTAAATTTTATAAATTTTTAATTTTGTCAATCTTCTTTAAACTGTCATTTTTGTATACATTGTGTTTTTTTGTCATTTTTTTCGAGAAACAAGAGCACAGTCTTCGTGAACGGTTCGGTTTGATTTTGCTCCGACTCGATGGCCATTAGTACCGATAGATTTTTCAGTGAGTTTAAGTGATGAAACCGAAAAAGAAATGTACCTACATATATTAATTATGAATGGATTTTTCTGTGTCGATTGTGATTGTTCCAAAGTGCGAGATTTGTTATCGGGATGATGATGAACAAGATTTTGCTGAAAGTTTTGTTTAGTGTTGTGGTTTGGCAGACGCCGAAACATGTTGGTACATGTTCGTCGGAGACGCACCGGGCGAGCAGCGATATAAATCCCGGTGAGAAGTTTCCATTATAGCTAAGCTATTCTATTTATTTCTCTTATTTTAACACTTTTTTCATGCTCTGTTCCGAATCATGGAACAGATGATTGTAGGAGAATAGAATTTTTCTTTTTTTATCTCTTCTTTGCACAAGCCGTAGTCGGTAGTATGCTTTTTATTATTTCAATCGCAGTAACCTTTGAAAGTTTCTGATCAGCGCCGTTCATGTGCTTGCGTTCGTGCAGGTTTGTGTCATCGCTACTAGTTCTAAAGATTTTCAGTTCTTGCGCTGGTTTATGTTTTCGTGCTTTTAGCTAGATTGGTTCACTTTTGAAGTTTTTAAACTTATAACTATTATTTCATTACTGTTTGCTTTTCCAGTTCAAGCGTGTCATAAAGTGGATTTTACTACTGAATGTCAGTTTCTACTTTAAATCGTTTAAGTTTAGCTTTAAATTTGTATTTTTTATTTGGTTTTGATGTAATATACAATCTTATTTTGTCGTTTGAAATTTTTATCTGATCTAGGACCTATTTTCATCCAGAAGCCGTTTCAAATAAACAAATTATATATAAAAAAGTTTTATTTCATTTGGAATTTCTTTAAATATTACAAAAAATTGTTTTCAAATAAATCATTTAGTCATACGTATGTTTGTCATTATCACTTTTCAAGTTGTACTATCATTAAAATACATTTCCTTTTTAATAGATGAATAACTGTTAATTATTTCAATCTTTAATTTGAAATGTGAAAATCATTTACCTCATTTTTTTTTCGACAAGTAAAATAAAATATTGAAAAATGGTAATGACTCCCACATAGTAAGAATAGTAAATGAAGTAAAACAACGGTAGTTTATGCTTTTGGTTAGTTTGTGCTATTGTAGTTCATGCACAGGTTCATGCTTCAATTGTTTGTGCATTGCATCGTATTGTGCAGTTTATAAAGATTTTAGCTTTTTATATTTTATTTTATCAATCACCGTATTGTTACTTGTTTAAGTATCGTGTTATTGTAAGTGTTTTTCAAATGTTTATTTATCTTTATTATTATATCTATATATACTTTCACATTTCATTTTCATTGTATTTTATATTCATTGTTTTCATATATATTATCTTATTATATATCATTGTAAATATATCTTAATCAGAGGGAATGCATCTGGGGATAACCCAAAGAGATTTTTGCAAGCGGTACGGGTAGCCGGCCATTGTAGGTTTCTAAGGGTTGGATGCCTTCCTTCGACGAACCATCGGACCGTGGAAGCCCTAGAAGCAATTCGAAGGCCAAGCCACACAGCCATAGGCAGGACCTTGCTACCGATGGGGGAACCATACATACATACATACATACATTGTGTTTTTTTGTCATTTTTGTCTCATTTTTGCCTCATTTTTGTTTCTTTTTAGACTTATGTTCGTCTCATTTTTCCTCATTTATGCATCTCTTTTAACTTATTGTTGCCTCTTTTGTCACATTTTTGCTTCTTTTTTATCTCATTATTGGCATAAATTTTTATTAAATATTGTATAGCTTTCCTAATTTTTGCCTCGTTTTGCCTCATCTTTGCCTTATATGTAGATATTTGTTGGCCGATAATTCACTTCTTTTTTTCATATCAGAATAGTATTGAAAAATTATACACCTTATGCTGAGTTAAAAATATAAAAAAATATCTTATTCAAGCAAAAAAGTCAATACGAATTTGTGAAGGTGTCGATTGGACTCAGAAGTACACCTGTGAGTGTTCATAGTGTTATGGAACGGCAAATATGTGTTCTATTCCAAGTAACATTCAAAGTTTTATAGCAGGCTACTAGAAAAAGTTTTGGTTTCATAAGAGACTTGAGGAGTCTTATAAAACTATCGGTGTTATTTGGGCATGAAAGGGTCACATTAAATATTTTTTCAAACAGTCCAGAAAAAAAATAATGACAGTTTAAATACTAAATCTTGACAACTCTGATAATTTAACCCGTTTTTATAATTTGTAAATTTTATAAAGTTTTAAAATTTTGTAAATATGTTCAAAATTGTGTTTTTTGTCATTTTTGTTTCATTTTTTCCTCATTTATGAATCTCCTTTTCCTTATTTTTGCCTTATTTTTATTTATTTATGTCTCTTTTTTGCATCATTATTGCCTGTCATGTTTTTTGACTCATTATTGTCATACATTATTATTAAATATAAAATATTTTTGCATCATTTTTGCCTCATTTTTGTCTTATTTATAGGTGTTTGTTTACCAGACAATTCACTTCTTTTTCCATATCAAAATAATATTTGGAAATTATACACCTTATACTGAGCTTTAGAAATACAAAAATATCATTTTCAAGCATAAAAGTCAATACGAACTTTTCAAGATGTCGATTGGACTCAGAAATAAACCTGATTGTTTTCTGAGTGTTATGAAACGGCAAATATATGTTTTGTGAAGGAGTCACGTTGAAATTTTTTTTCAAACAGTTTAAACAAATTCTATATCAGTTTAAAGTATGAAAAATACTAATATTTTACAGTTTTGACTACGTTAACCGTTTTTTATAATTTGTAATTTATAATTAAATTTTTTTCAGAATTGTTATTTCTATATACATTGTGTTTTATGTCGTTTTTGATTCATTTTTGCTCGTTTTTACATCTCTTTTGCCTCATTTTTTTCTCATTTTTGCCTCATTTTGCCTCATTTTTGCCTCATTTTTGCCTCATTTTTGCCTCATTTTTGCCTCATTTTTGCCTCAATATTGCCTCATTTTTGCCTCATTTTTGCCTGATTTTTGGCTCTGTTTTGCCTCATTGTTATATACAATAGATAAATTATTGTATATTGTATAGTTTTTCTCATTTTTGCATCATTTTTGCCTCATTTTTGTCCTTTTTTTTTGTAAATTCTTTATTTGAAACGGCTCATACCTTTAGGCTTTAAGGAGCCAAACTCTTTTTGTTTTTTTTTACAATAGTTTGCTTACGTCTAGTTCACTTTTTTTTTTAAAGAAAAGAAAATAGATAGGGAAATATGATTTTAAAATAATTATAGACGAAGATCAATAGCTTTAAGGAAAAGATATATTTCAAACATGTAGTCCAAGTCTATCACTGCCAGCACATCTCTCACTGGAACATAGGGTGGTTTTCCTCGGGCCCGAAGGGAGTCTATGAAATTCGTGCTAGCGACAAGATGGACCTCGCACGACCAAACAATATGCTCGATGTCGTGGTAACCTTGGCCGCAACTACACAAATTGCTGCCAGCAATATCAAAACGATAGAGTACCGCGTCTAAGGAACAATGATTAGACATGAGACGGGAAAATATACAAATAAAATCCCGACTCAAGTTCAATCTATTAAACCATGGTTTAAGGCTTACCTTTGGGATAATCGAGTGGAACCACCGACCCTTGTCACTCTCGTCCCATTTGCGCTGCCAGTTGACAAGAGAGTTTTTTCGAGCTAAAAAGTAAAATTCTTTGAAGGCGATTTCACGCTGATACGTGTAACCTTCCATCGCCCCCACCTTTGCCAGAGAGTCAGCCTTCTCATTACCCTCTATCGAGCAATGCGAGGGAACCCAGACAAAGGTGATGTAAAAGCGACGTTTTGATAAAGCACTCAAACTATCCCGTATCTTCTCGAAGAAGTATGGCGAGTGCTTTCCCGGTTTTATTGAGTGGATTGCTTCAACAGAACTCCGACTATCCGTTACAATATAGTAGTGCCCAACTGGCCTTGAAGCGATACTGTCTAAAGCCCAATGAATTGCTGCTAACTCCGCTACATAAACAGAACATGGTGACTGCAGACTGTAAGAGCCACTAGATATTTCGTTGAACACTCCAAATCCCGTTGATTCCTCTATAAGAGACCCATCAGTAAAGTACATTTTATCAGCTTCGACGTGTCTATATTTAGCTTCGAAAATTCTTGGAATCAGAAGTGGACGATGCGGATTGGGGATTCCACGAATTTCCTGCTGCATAGACAAATCAAACTGGACAGAAAAATGATCGTAGTCTGGGCTGAAAACACGAGTTGGAGAGTACGAAGAAGGGTTTACCTGCATTGACATGAGGACATGGTATATAGACATAAATCTTGTATGAAAATTGTGCTCAAGTAACCTTTCAAAATTATCGATCACCAATGGGTTCATGACCTCACACCTGATGAGGAACCGAAGTGATAGTAGATTGAATCGATCTTTCAAAGGGAGTATTCCTGCCAAAACTTCAAGACTCATGATGTGCGTTGTGGGCATACAGCCCAAAGCGATGCGAAGACAACGGTATTGGATACGCTCGAGTTTTATGAGGTGAGTTTTAGCAGCTGACTGGAAACAGAAGCTACCGTATTCCATCACTGAAAGGATAGTTGTTCGATACAATTTTAAAAGATCTTCTGGATGAGCTCCCCACCAGGTGCCAGTGATTAATCGGAGAAAATTGATTCTCTGTTGGCATTTTCCTTTCAGATACTCAATGTGTGCTCTCCAGGTACATTTGGAATCAACCCAAACCCCAAGATACTTAAAACACCTCGATTGAGTGATCGTCCTGCCAAGAAGTTGGAGCTGTGGTTGAGCTGGTCTATGCTTTTTAGAGAAAACTACCAACTCCGTTTTCTCTGGAGAGAACTCAATTCCAAGCCCCAAAGCCCAGGAAGACAATCTTTTTTTTTATTAGTTGATCACCCAGGTGGTAAATCCTTTTTACGGATTGCATTCCAAGGCACGGCGAGCGACCGAGTCCCCCCAGTATGCTACTCTGGGTCCATGGGTGCAATTGGACGACTCATGATCAGGGATGGAAAAAAATCTCTTCTAACGACTTTTGAGCAGGGAGCGACCAACCGTAGGACACATTCAAATCGCCCTAGCAAGCGATACTCTCTGCTCTGTTACTGTTATGTGGGGAGATCTCCGAGAGTGACGAGTTACCACAATCTTTAAAAAGCAAGATAAAAAGAAAGTCCTTGATGAGCGCACTCGCTATGCCTTCCAATATCGTACATACGGATTGTTGTGAGTGGTTGCAACAAAATGCGAATCTCTAAACGTACAGATCCTGACTTAGCACAGATCGCGATATGTACAACATGCGATCGGATCCCATCATAGCGTTAAGATTGTGATTTTTCGCAAGATTCAAAGAGTAGCTCTTGCTCGCAACAACATTTGTGTGTTGCTTGGTCGTTTGTTTGGAATAGTACGCAACGGCAATTAATTAGATAAGCCTTGGAATGTAATATAGTAAAAGATGAAAAACAATTCAAACGATGAGGGGGGGGGGGGGGGGGTTGGCGGAAGGTTGTGGGTGGAAAACTGGGGGAAAACTGTTGCAAGAAGTAAAAAAAATCCACAAAAATGAAAGAAATTTCGAAAAAAAAATTGAAATAGTTTTAAAAAAAATTACATTCAGAATCTATTGACTTTATTGACTTTTTTGATATTATGTGTTGAAACGGTGTTCTAAATTTCAGCACTGTTTTTAGACTTCCTTTCTGTTTGATGCCCGATGGTTACCGACGAAATTGCAAGAATAAAATTGCATACAACTCGTTGCAAAAATCGAATTTTTCACCACACGGTAACCCTCGTTAGATAAATCCTCGACTCGTGCTGGAAAATCTACTTTTCGCAACTTGTAGCATAAATAAAAAAAGATATATCTATTTGAAAAAATCATTGAGATTTCAATTTCTGAACTACATATTTACGTTGGCTTAGGTGCAGAATGTTATTTCCATCATTCTGTTAAAAGATTTCAGAGGCATTTTTTTAATTAGTAAAATTTAGCTAAAAACAATGTTGAAAAGTGCTTCTTTTCAACACTGCTTTTTCCATATCTAATCATTAGTATTGACTGGTTATATGTTATACGCTCCAGGTTATTTTTAGTAATTGTAAACCTTTGTAAACCTTTAAAACTGCAGTTTTTAATTTAACACTTCGATGCTTGATTTTTTTGTAAATGTATTAAATTCTGTTCCATTTAAATAATACATGGGAACTACATTATCAGTGTCTATGTGAAAAACCTGATAACCTGATTATATTTAGATAGAATTTTGCATCCTGAATCCAAATCATGTGTGGGATATTGATGAAATCAATCAATCATAACTTATGAAACAACAATCTTTAAAAAAAAACATGAAGTAAATTCAAACTAAGTAGTTGTACTTAATTTAAAATAGAATTTAAATTCTGCATAACTTTTTAATTTTCAGAACAAGTACAGAACCACGAATATTTTGATTTATGCCTTAAAATAAGCGTGGTTGAACATTCTTTCAACATTAACATATAAACCAAACTAAGAAAAATCATGCAAGAGTGACCCTTTCCAACTTTTTCTAAGAAGTCAAAACTACCCGCGTTCTTAGAGAAATTTTATAATTCAATTAAAACCTTTTATTTGAGCTTCTTCGAATTATTCTATAGTTTTACCAAAAAGTCCAAATGAAATTTAAATAATTTTACTTGTTTTTTTTTCAAGTGTTGAACTTTGAATTCCAGTTTCCAGATCTAGTAGAAAAAACTAATTGTCCATTCAGCGCTTTTTAATTATTCTTGACACTTCAAAGGAAGGAGAATTTGGTAGCGTTGGGTATCTCATTTAATCTATATAATAACATATCAGGTTTGAGCTGATTTTTGGGTTTTATCAGTTAAAGGTAATTTCGATTGAATATCGTCAAATAAACGGAGATATTTCCACAAAAAAGAGTTAGGAACCAATCAAGCAATTAAAATTGTGCCCTTATTTGTGTGAGGATTAAAAATCAATATGAAATATCTCAATTTAATTGTATAATTCATAATCTGACAAGATTTTGAATCTTTTATGCTAGAATAATGAATTAAAAATGCATATTCAAAAGAAATGAATAATAACTTAAAGGATTCTTCGAAATTGATGTGTTTGTATTTGAACAAAAAAAGTCTAATAGATTTTTTTATTTGATTATTTTGGTTTTTGCAGATCTAGATAATTAATTTTTTCGAACTTTTGTTTATCAATTTTGTAAGACGAGTTCTCATACTCGAATATCCACTTGCAATATGAACTTCTGGATGTCATTGGAATTAAATTGTTTAAATTGAATCAAAATTTAACCTTTTATTGAACATAAAACAGAATAAACGACTTTTTGGCAATTTCAGATTATTTATAAAAAAAAAATCTTATTTTTTATGTGGACATAGGTCCGTATTGGACCTTTCTTTAAAATCATATATCGGAGAATCTTGAAAATCACGAAGTCTTGGCGAATGCACTTAGAAAGAAAATCAGATACAGGCATGTAGACATGATTGTAGCCCAAAAATCACTTTAATGTTAACTTTCAATATTGAAAATTTTAAACATTTATTTGAATTTTAATTGATTTTAAATTTTGACGGACCAAAAATTTAAATCCTACATTAAAAGTAATATGTTTCAGAAGAAAAAGTGTCGTGGTCGTAGGAAATTCGAAATGAAAATTAAAAAGAACATGCCATACTGAAAATATCAAAGTCAAACAGTATTTTGCAAAATATTCACACATTCATATATTTGTAAAAAAAATCCATGTTCAGAATACAATGAACAATGTACGTCTCGGTGGTCGAGTGGTTAGCGTGGTAAGACGATCGCTGGTCCACTGATGGCATGGGTTCGATTCCCATCTCGGTACTGGATGTTAAATGTTAATCTTAAGTTGTCCACGTCATTTATTCAGTCTGTAAAGCCTAAATCGGCTAAGACGGTGTATGTCTTTTCAATATACAATTTAAGATTTTAATTTATATTCGCATTAACATTACAAAAGTAAGCAGCAGCTTTCATTTTCAAAAGTGTGCTTCTGATTGATTATGTTATAAGAAGATGCAAATTTATTAAATCAAAATTATTTTTAAATAATTTTAATTATTCCAAGAAAGTGTAGCAAAGTGCTAGTATACAATAAACAAAAAACACAATACATTTAACAAAAAAAAAATATTTTCATAAGTATGTATTTTAATTGATAAGGGTTCCACGCCTCGAAAAACAATCTGTGAAGTTTGGCGGTAGATTTTTATAAATATGGGAGTTTCATGAAAATGGTTTATGGAATCAAAACAGACTTGACATTGAAAATAATAGCATAGTAAAAAGGTATATTTGAGGTATCAAATCAAGGTTTTAATAAAGAAAAACTAAAAATATCAAACACAAACTGCGTTTAGAAAAAAACGAATATGTTCTTCAAGCTTAGACGTTTAATATCACTTCGTATCACGGAATCATTAAATCATCCTAATTTAACTCAGAAAAATTTAATTGAGTTTTCAAACTGTTAACAGTTTACAACAAAATGAGCAAAACTTTATCTTTATGTTCATATGTAGCGAACTGGTGGTGATACCTGTTCAAAGATTTAATGAAATATCATTAAATATCAATTAAATGAACATTAAAAAAAAGAACACTTTCCCGGTGATTTGTGGAAACTTCCAGCTTCCTGGCAAAACTTTGAAATTCCAGAAATTTTCCGGATTTTTCCTTATTCCCAATCACCTCATTTTAGCCAACTTGATTTTATTCCAGTTTTATCAGCTTCTGCTTGGAGCTTTCAATACAAAAGTTAAAAAAAAATCATTGGCAAGTCTGTTGTCTCCTGAGCCGATGTCCGCGAGTTCGAGCCCAAGAGTAAACATCGAACACAGTTGTACCGGATAGTTTTTCAATAACAATCCGCCAACTGCAACGTTGATAAAGTCGCGAATGCCATAAAGACGGTAAAACGACTATAATCGAAACAAAAAAAAATCATATTAATACCAACTCAAACTAATTATTAATCTAAGCGCTATGGTGATCTAAAACAAAGTAATAAATTTTGAATCAATCAGTTAAAAACTCCCATGCCCGTGCGCTAAGCCAAAAAAATTCTTCAACATGTGCCGGCCGACAGTTGAACTTCCATCCACGTCGTCTGTTGTTGCTTCGTTTGCGCCATCCGATTCGGATCCGCATGGATCTGTGTATGTAAGACACTCACTCTCAGCGAGCCAAGCGTACGTTGCGATTGGTTAAAGTTCGCTAGCAAAAAGGGTAGCTCTTCTCCCCGAGCTACACACAGTCTCAAAATGTGTTTGTCGTTATTCAACCATCATCGTTTCAATAAAGATCTTCTACCGAGGGGATATGATTTTGCTCTCGGTTTGTACAGATCGCGACTTGTACACTTGACGACTAAACGTTTGTCGGATCAAAATCCTTTCGTTTCCATCCCTGCTCATGATACTATGTACCCCTACGCCATAAAGTCCACCTGGGGCCTCTGGCCATAATTCCCATCCGGACCTGCAACGAAGGCTGTACCCAAGATGGGAGACCAAGTCCGCGCTTAAGCGCTCTTCGGCAAACTCCAGTTCGAGTCAAACTCCAGCATATATACCCTGCCTCTTGTTACGATTCAAGACTAAGGACCTCGCCTCTAACGACTTGAGATCCGGCCTTTACTCGCAAATCGAGACTAGCTTGGTTCCCACGAAAAACGTGCGCTCCGCCTCTGTTCGAGACCACTGCAAGAGACCAATGACCTCGCCTCTAACGACTTGAGGTCTTGGCTCCGCCTGGCTTGGCTCGAGGCCCTCTCCTCTTTGCCCGTCCGTGTGCCGAATCGAGAGCAGCTTATCCTAGACACGCGCCTGTCACAGCACACGTCCGGGGCTTTACGAAAAACTACTCGGATGATTCCCGGCGAAGAATTCATCCTACACCGACTCAGATGACTCACCCGCCGACGACGTGAAGTCACCCTACCCGAGAGTATTTCGCGGCGTAAATACTCTTCCCCCTACGAGCTCGACTACGAAGAAGGTAAAGTCTTATCCCCGCAGCCTCCCTCGTAGAGAGCGCGTTCTACTCAGATACTCCGCGGCGGTGGAGGTATCCTACACAACGATCGCGACGTACCTAAACAGCTCGGCATACGCAGAAGGTAAAGTCTTATCTTTGTATGCTTTGCTGCTAGGATCGGACGCACACTACTCGAATGCCCCCCGCCGAAAGGACATTCTACTCCGACCGTGGTCCGGTCTTCCTCCTCCCTTATTGGCTGGCAACCCTAGGGTTTTTGCCCGCCGTGTGCCGAATCGAGAGCAGCTTATCCTAGACTCGCGCCTGTCACAGCACACGTACGGGTCTTAGACGCTTGCGACTCAGATGAATCCCGACGGTGATGTCATGCTACCCGACTCAAGTGGCTCATCCGGCGGCGACGTGAGACCACTCTACCCGGGAGTATTCCGCGACATGAATACTCTTCCCCCTACGAGCTCGACTACGAAGAAGGTAAAGTCTTATCCCCGCAGCCTCCCTCGTAGAGAGCGCGTTCTACTCAGATACTCCGCGACGATAACGATGGAGGTATCCTACACACAGACGCGCGACGTACCTAGCAGCTCGGCATACGCAGAAGGTAAAGTCTTATCTTTGTATGCTTTACTGCCAGGGTCGGACGCACACTACTCAGGTGTTCCCCGACGAAGGAGTCACCCTACACCGATCGCGGACTGGTGCTGGTTCCAACTCCTCTGCAGGGCAGTCATGATCCGGGTGAACCCATCGCTGACCACGCGCCAAGTGTTGGCGTCCTCGCTCATCCTCTGCACGATGTTGTCGGCTGTCGTGTCTGGTCCGCAGGCGGCAAGCATGTTAGCACGTACCTCCTCGAACCTTGGACAGCTGAACACTACGTGTTCTGGCGTCTCTACTATGTCTCCGCAGGTTAGACCAGATGGCGAAGCCACGTGTCCAAACCGATGGTGGTACTGCATGAAACATCCGTGACCAGTCAGGAACTGTGTCATGCAGAAGTCCACCTCACCATGTCTTCGGTCCATCCAGGATCCGATATTAGGGATCAAGCGATGGGTCCACCGGCCACGTTCCGAGCTGTCCCACTGGTGCTGCCAGCTGGACAGCGAGTTCTCTCTGGCATGTTTCCGCACGTCGGGCACGTGCCTGTTCTCGTAGCAGAAGGCATCTTCCTCTAGCAAGACCGAGATGGGCATGACCCCCGCCACAACATCAGCAGCTACCGAGGACACCGTTCGGTATGCGCTGATTACACGCAGGTTCATCAGCCGCTGCACCCTGCAGAGCTGTTGCAGATTACACTGCCTACTCAAGGCTGCCTTCCAGGCTGCCACTCCGTAACGCAGAATGGACGAGGTCACGCTCGCCAGGACCCTCCTTCTGCTGCAGCGGATCGCCGAGTTGTTCGACATGGCCCGTGAGAGGGCTGCTGTCGCCATTGCCGCTCTTTTGCAGGCGTAGTCGACGTGGGCCGTAAAGCTCAGCCGGTCGTCGATCATCACCCCCAGGTATTTTACCGCACGTTTGGACTTGATTGCACACGGTCCAACTGCGATCGTCCCGGATTGTGCCGAAATCAAGTTAGTGATCAGCACCATCTCGGTCTTGTGGTGTGCTAGGCGTAGGCTCTTAGAGCGCATCCAGTTTTCCACCTTCTCGATAGCTACTGTGGCAAGTAGCTGTACTTCCTCCGTGGACGGGCCCGTTGCCAGGAGAACTACGTCGTCGGCGAATCCCACGAGTCTCACTCCAGTGGGGAGACGCAGTCTCAGCAGTTCGTCGTAGAAAAAAAAAAAAAAAAAAAAAAAAAAAGACGATGTTCCACAATACCGGGCCAAGTATCGATCCTTGTGGAACCCCTGCCGAGACTCTCACTGTTTCCAGTCCCTCGCTGGTCATATACTGTAGTTGGCGGTCACGGAAGTAACACTCCACCATCCTACAGATATATGCCGGAATCCTCATGTTGATGAGCGACGACGCAATCGCTGCCCAACTGACGCTGTTAAACGCGTTCTTAACGTCGAGAGTGACCACTGCGCAAAACCGATCTCCTCTCCGTTTCCTCAACCTGGCTTCATCTGCCCTTTCGATGACTAGCCGAATGGCATCCACCGTGCTACGACCTTTCCGGAAACCGAACTGTTCGTCGGATAGGCCGTTCGCACCTTCGGTGTAGAGCTGGATCCTACTCTGCAACACCTTCTCTAGAACCTTGCCAGCAGTGTCCAGGAGACATATCGGTCGATACGCTGATGGTTCACCAGGTGGCTTGCCCGGTTTTGGCAGGAGCACCAATCGCTGCCGCTTCCACACCTCTGGGAAGACCCTATCATCCACGTACTGTTGCAGTGAAGACCGGAACATTTCGGGATGTTCCATAAGCGCAGCCTTCACTGCAACGTTAGGGATGCCATCCGGACCCGGAGCTTTGTTCAGCTGAAGGGACTTAGCGATGTCGCGCAGTTCCTCCAGTGAAATCCTCTCCTCGTCGCTCGTATCCCAGTCGTATGGGACCCTCGGCCATGTCACTGCCTCGTGCTGTGGGAACAGCTCGTTAACGATCTCACGCAGTTTTATCGGGCACGACTCCTGTGGCGCACCTCCGCTCCGCGTTTTGGCCATGACGATCCTGTAGGCGTCGCCCCAGGGGTTGTCGTTGGCGTCCTCGCAGAGTTGCCTGAATCGTGCCTTTTTACTCGCCTTGATTGCCCTGCAGAGGGCAGACCTCGCAATTGCGTAGGGTACTCTCCGCTCCGCTCTCGCTGACGGGGACCTCGCTCTCTGCATATGCCGCCTAGCCCGTAGGCAGCTAGTACGCAGGTCTGCGATTTCCGCCGTCCACCAGTAGACGGGTTGTCGAGTGTCCTTCCGCTTCGCCCTCCGTGTCATCGCAGCGTCGCATGCGCGTGCGAGTACCCTCGCTAGGTCTTCCGCGGACAGGTTTTCCAAGGTCCGCTCCCAGTTTAACACTTCGACAAAGACGTTCTGGTCGAATTGTGTTGTCTTCCAGAGACGTGCTCCTGTTGTCGCACCTCTTCTACCTGCCCGCGAACTTGTGCCCACACGGTAGCGGATCGCAAAGTGATCGCTATCGGTGAACACGTCGCTCACCCTCCAGTCGCTCGTCCAGCCCGGACTGCTGAAGGTGACGTCGATGATGGACTCGCTCCCATTCCTGTGGTAGGTCCTCGTGTTGCCTACATTCCCCAGGTCAACGTCCAGCCTCGCCAGGGCTTCCAGTAGAAGCTGTCCCCTGGGGTTTGTAAGGCGACTACCCCATTCTACGGCCCACGCGTTGAAGTCCCCGCCTATGACAACGGGGCTCCGACCCGTGAGACCTTCGACGATTCTGTCCATCATGACGCCGAATCTCTCCAGAGACCACCGCGGGGGGGCGTAGCAGCTACAGACGAAGATCCCGTTGACCTTGGCTATAACGAAGCCTTCCTCACCAGCGGAAACCACCTCTTGTATGGGGTATCTTCCTGTAACCCATATCGCGGCCAGTTTGGCTCTATCGGTTACCCAATTGCTGCCATCCGTGGTCCTGCGATACTGGTCTGCTACTAACGCCAGGTCCAACTTTTCCTCAAATGCCAACTGCCGCAACAGCTGGTGTGCTGATTGGCAGTGGTTGAGGTTGAGCTGAACCGCTTCTATCCCCGCGAAGGTGCAGCCGACGCCTTTTGAAAGGCAGGGCACCTAGGGTTGCCAGCCCTGTGTCCTCCACCGCAGTGGAGACACTTCGCGTCTTTGGTGCAGCTAGCCACCTGATGGCCAGCTTCGCCGCACCGCCAACATAACCCGCTTCTGTCAGCGCCCTTGCACGCAAAAGATTTGTGCCCATATTCCACACATCGGAAGCATCTTTCCGGTTGCTGGGGGATGGCTATCTGGCAGATAGACCAACCCACCTTTAGCCGCCCACACTTGAGTGCGGCGTTTGCTGCTGCAACCGGAAGCTTCACAAAGGCCACCTGTGTCCCGGATTTGGGAGGGCCGTCGCGCATCCTGACCGAGATCTGGTCAGTCCCGATATTACAGAGATCCCTCAGCGCGTTCTGCACCTCAACATCCGTGGCTATCTCGTCAAGGTTTTTCACCCTGACGGTAACCGTGGTGCTGAGGGCACGGATTTCTGCAGCACCCCCCACAATCTCTTGCGTGAGGGCGCTGTATTCCGAGCTCTTGATCTGGGAGCCACGTCGGAGCTCGAGGATCATCTCGCCGGAACGAGTTCGGCGGATTCTCCTCACATCCCCTCCAAGGCCCACCAGCCTATCGCTCGTCCTCATTTGACGGAGGACGTCAGCGTAGGTGCCTTCGGGGGCCTTTACCACCAAAGCCTCCCCCTTGTCCCTGACCCGTTTGGGCTTGGGCTTGGGTTTGGGTTTGGCCTTGGTGGTCCTTTTCCTCTTACGCCCAACTGTCTGCCACCCAGTTGGCGCATCAGGAACTTGGCCGCCCGCATCTCCAACACTCTCGATATCATCGCCCGGATCCTGCCGGACCGTAGGATCCCGGGCCCGCTTTTTTGGGGCTCCTGGCCTCGTCTCGCCTGGTGACCCCCTTTTCCTCTTGCCGTTTCCGGCTACCTCTGTATTGCCATCCGTTTGTACGAAGACGCTGACCTTCTTCGGGCGGGTTGTATCTGCCCGAAGGGGAGTCGCAACGTCTTCGCGTGCCCTCGTCCGGCATTCCGGAGCTGTGAGCAAGCTCACCACCGCCCTGTTTGCTTTCACAAACAGGGCCATCACATTTGCGAGCTTCTCTCGCACCTCTTTGTGGATGTTAGATTTTTTCCTAACGCAGTCCACGAGGTCTTCCATCCCGGCCATCGCTACGGCCAGTTCAGCAGGGGTCTCAGGGTCCTGAAGCTCCGGAGAGCTTAGGAGTTCCTCGACTGCCTGCTGAACCTCTGCAAGGGGGTCACCGCCCTCACCACTTTCGACCGGCGTCCTCACCGGCTCGGCGGGTTGCCTAACCGGCGAGCGCCTTAGCCCGCTTCTACCAAACGGATTGGGACAGGTGTCCCTCTCCGCCTCACTCACATCCATCCGCGTTCTGTTGTTTCGATTATTATTTGTTGTCATGTTGATCCCACGAGTCGCGAGGTAAGTATACGGTCCACTGCGCCAGTGACCTGCTTAGCGCAGCAAGGACTGGGATACTGTGGGGTGTGTCCCGGTGCCCCACAGGCTACCGTTAGAGACTGGCGTGATTTAGCGACCCGCCAGCCTTCCAGGTACGTCGGCACGGTTCAGCATAACACCTTCACCAAATGGAGTCGGTTTCCGATAGTTTTTCCATTTTCGATTTCCGCGGTCGTTGCATGGGTCTTCATAAGGGGGGGTGGGGTTGTAGTTCTCTCGGCCGTACATCTGCATAAAGCAGACACGTTTCCACTCTGCACCACGAGGAGGTGGAACTACTTCGCAGAGCAGAGGAAGACAATCTGTCTAAAGTATCTTGTAAAGGTCTGTGCAGATGAGACTCGGAAGATCCTGTGACAGACACCACGCCGTCATCTGCAAGTTGTCTTAGAGTGCAGCCTTCAGAGAGACAACTGTCGATGTCACTTACGTAAAAGTTGTACAAAAGTGGGCTCAAACATGAACCCTGCGGGAGGCCCATATAGGAGGTTCTTCTAATTGCAATATCTCCGTGAGCAAAGTTCAGATGTTTCTCACAAAGCAAGCTGTATAAGATGTTGTTCAATAAAGGAGGCAGACCCCTGGAGTGCAACTTGTCTGACAACACCTCTATTGAGACTGCATCAAAAGCTCCCTTTATGTCTAGAAACACTGAAGCCATTTGCTCACGTTTTGAGTACGCCATTTGTATCTCTGAAGACAGCAAAGCAAGACAATCGTTTGTCCCTTTGCCCCTTCGAAACCCAAATTGAGTATCTGAAAGGAGACCATTTGTTTCCACCCATTTATCCAAACGAAACAAAATCATTTTCTCCATCAATTTGCGTATACAAGACAACATCGCTATAGGACGGTACGAATTCGCATCGGACGCTGGTTTTCCAGGCTTTTGGATAGCGATAACTTTCACTTGTCTCCACTCTTGGGGAACAATGTTGTTCTCCAAGAATTGATTAAATAAATTTAACAAGCGAAATTTTGAGGCGTCCGGAAGGTTTTTCAACAAGTTAAATTTGATTTGATCAATTCCCGGAGCTGAATTGTTACAAGAGAGGAGCGCGAGTGAAAATTCGACCATCGAAAAGCTGGAATCCAGACCACACCTATCAGAAGGCACGTTCCGGATTATTTTTTGCACAGGTGTAGAATCTGGACAGACTTTCCGTGCGAAGTTGAATATCCATCTATATGTATATTCTTCACTTTCATTTGTTGATGATCGATTACGCATGCTTCGTGCAACTTTCCATAAGGTACTCAAGGATGTTTCCCGTGATAAACCACCCACAAAATTCCTCCAATACGCCTTTTTCTTCCCTTTGATCAATTTTTTGAACTGATTTTCAAGGGAAACATATGATTAAAAAAGGACGAGGGTTCCATGTTTTCGAAAATCTTTGAATGCTTTTGATTTGTCCTTATAAAGCTTGGAACACTGCTGGTCCCACCATGGGTTTGGGGGCCTTCGAGGAACTGATGAATCTGGGATGGGTTTTGTTTGTGCGCAAAGTGCACTTTCATGTATCAAACGTGAAAGAAAGTGGTACTCCTCTAAAGGAGGTAAAATTTGCATAGAATCGATGGCTGTTGTTATTTCGTCCGAGTACTTTTTCCAGTCGATGTGTCTTGTAAGGTCATATGCCATATTTGTTGAATTCGAAGTGCTGGCCCCATTGGTGATTGTGATTTTGATTGGCAAGTGATCACTACCATTGGGATCAGGGATTACCTTCCACTGGCAATCCAATGATAGTGAATTTGAGCAGAGTGAGAGGTGAATTGCACTTTGTCTTGCAGGAGGTTTAGGTACCCGTGTTTTTTCACCCGTGTTCAAAATTGTTAAATTGAAACTGTCACAAATGTCATAGATAAGAGTAGAACGACAATCGTCAGTTTGTTCTCCCCAAACAGTTCCATGTGAATTGAAGTCACCCAGGATCAACCTTGGTTCAGGCAAAACTGAACACGGGTCCTCTAGGTGATTTCGATCCACTGCAACTCTATGAGGCCAGTACAAACTGACAATGCATAAGTCCTTACCTCTTACAGTTGTATGACAAGCAACAGCTTCAATTCCTCCTGATAAAGGGAGGTGGATTCTATAGAAGGAGTGGTGCTTATTGATCCCCAAAAGCACCCCTCCATAAGAATCGTCGCGGTCTAGACGTATGACATTAAAATCGTGGAATGAGATGTTAGATTGAGAAGAAAGCCAAGTTTCGGACAACGCAAAAATATCGCAACTAGTTTCATGAAGTAAAAATTTGAACGGGTCCAGTTTAGGGACGAGACTACGACAATTCCACTGTAAAACAGTGATATCTCCGACCTCTCGGCGTAAATTAGCCATCGAGAGAGATAAACACTGAAATGAGGGGCCAAGTTTGCATCAATTGCTTCAAAAATGTCTTTACTACAGGAAGCATTGTTGTTACAATGCTTCTGATGGATTCAGAAACGTTGAAAAACGAAAATACTCCATTTAGAATGTCAGTCAACTTAAACAATCCCGGCTGGGAAGTTGATTCTGACGAAGCTGCATTTGTAATGGGGGCCTTTGAGGTTCCTGCTGGTGTTGGATTATTCTGTGGTGAAAAGATGGTACGGAATCCAGGAGGAGTTTGTTTTTGTGGTTCTGCAGTATTCGGCTTTTTAGGGACGCTAATTGGAGGGCTTATTGTAGGAATTTTCTTAGGAATTTTGGGTGTCTTGAGAGTTGTTTTAGCTCGTTTCCGGGAGTTCGCAACGAAGATAAAAGGGTTCTCCTCATCAGTCGTCTCTTCGTTGTCAACTGGCAACACAGAAAAAATGTTACTTGAATGAGGTTGGGCCAGTGGAGAAGCGCTCTTTAAGATAGAGGCATAAGAACGTCTCGATCGTTCTTTTAAAGAGCGCTTCTGTTTATCCCAGCGACTCTTAAATGCCTCGCACGAGGAGATTTCATGGGGTGAGCCCCCGCAATAGACACATTTCTGTTCTATTGCTGAGCATGCTCCAGCCCCATGATTCTCCCCGCATTGGGGACAGCGTGGCTTATTGCAACAGTGCGACGCTGTGTGCCCCAACTTGATGCAATTTTGACAATGCATGGGTCGAGGCACGAAGAGACGCACAGGAAGCCTTAAAACTCCGTCAATCAAGACGTAGTGAGGGAGGGCGGTACCAGCTAAGGTCACACGGAATGAAGCTGAAGGCGAGTACTTTGTAACTCCATTTACGACGTTGGCAGTTCGAAGTTGACGGCAATCCAAGATTTCGACCGAAGTCGAATCAAGGCCCTTAAACTTACCAACGCCGTTGGATTTAACATACTCAGCCTCCAGACTCATCTCTGTGATCACGCCCTCAATCTCTACGTCTCGAGACGGGATGTAGACGTGATACTCCAGGTTTATAAAATTACTGGCAACAATATCGTTTGCAGCTTTCGAGTTAGCCACAAGAACGCGCAGCTTATTCGGACGCAGTTTTGTAACACTGGTTACAGAGGGCCACCTCGCCAGATCTTTGGTGATCTGTACCACGTTAAGAGGCTTACCGTTCTTTTTGGGCCGGATAAAAACCACCCAAGATCCAGAGGAAGATGAGCCCTCAAGATACTTTCGGAGTCGAGTTGTTCTACTCTCAGATGGGGATGATGAAGAATTATCATCCATTCGAGATAGGCTCGCATTTGAGGGACCAGCGGCATCTGGATCCTCCAGATGCTCCTCATTCTCGTAGATGGAATTTTCATCATCCACAGCTGAGGGGTTTAACCCCTCGCCTTCGTTCATATTTTTTCAACGAAGACACTAATGCCTCCGTTTTAAAAATATAAACGAAGCACTTTATTTTCAAAATATTAAAAAAGGAAAAAAGATAGAATAGAAACAGAGAAAAAATAAAATAAATAACAAACTTTGTTTTTTTTTTGTAATCCACGACTATTCGGCCAATTCACAAGTCGTCTATTTGGTCCAGTGTCTATCGGTGGCTCCAACCACGTGGTCTTCCTTTGTTGATTGAAGATGGCTGCCACGAACGTCAACAAGCGGGACAACCAGATGATTTGACGACGACCTTCACCCGCTTGGCAGGAGAAAACACTTCCACCACCACCACACACCAATGCACGTCCACGGGGGGGAAAAACTGCCGGCCACCAGCACTCGACAGACCAAGTTTCAGGAAAGTTAGATTCACTCCTTTCCTCTATTATCGATAGCGCTCCTCAATTATCCGCTTTGGCATCTAGCAGGAATGGGATTGTCCTTTTTGTCATCATACGGCAAAAAACACCGGATTGAACGCGGTAACTGTCTCACCTATCAAACGAACTAATGGCACTTTTTGTTTCACACGCGTGGCTCGAGATGAACAAAACACGACCGTGTTCACTGACTGATGGGAGACCACATTTTTGTCCTATTTGCAGGCATTTTTATGCCAGATAATTAACTACATTTTTTATCAAAAAAACATTAAAAATTATACACCTTATACTAAGTTTAAAAAATGCGAAAATATTATATTCAAGCAAAAAAGTCAATACGAGTTTGAGAAGATGTCGATTGGACTCAAAAATACACCTGATAGTTTTCAGAGTGTTATGAATCGGCAAATATAAGTAAGGGAGTCAAGTTGAATGTTTTTTCAAGCAGCTTAGAAAAAAATGTGTCTATAACAGTTTAAAGTATGACCAATTTAAATTTCGACAATTTTGATAATTTAGACAGTTTTTTCATTTTTCATTCCTATAGCAATTGTCATTTTTGCCTCATTTTCGCGTAGTTTTTATCGAATTTTGCCTCATTTTTGCCTTACTTCTGCATCAATTTTGTCTCATGTATACCTTATTTGTAGGTTTTCCAATTTCGAGTATTCCTATACCTTACTTCTTCACCCCGATACATGTGTTGATGTGATAGAATAAGTAAGCACATCTGTCCGAAGCCAGAATCAATCAATTAACTCTAGACGTGAGCAAATTTCCCAGACGTTCCGACGACGACGACCGAGATGGACGCAGAAATCTGCTCAGCAAATTAGTACAATCCTTTCCTCCACTCTTCGCTTCTTCTCACATATCAGCTGTAGCTTCACTAACAAACATATTTGCTCCCCCCTAGTATGTATGGTATGATGATGGCATCCTTTCCAATCAGTAGATACCCGTTAGTTTTGGCTTCATTTATTTTCCTGCATCTATGCGAACCGAACATCGGTCGAGTCCATGTGATCCCAGATTCCAGATTGGCAATTTCGATGAAAGCAGGTTCAATATTGTAGTGATTTTTATTGGAGTTGGTAGTTGGTTTTGTTAAAACAACTTTCCCTAAGTTGAAGGCAACATTGTATCCAAATTATTGTGTTGTTTTTGACAGTTGAAATTAATTTTAAAAAAAATTTCAAGTTAACTTGGAAATTTTGAAATTTGACTTGACGAACATACAAAGTTTTTGTTATTATTGTTATTAAATAGTAAGAGTGACTACTAAATATTGTCACCCTGGTAAACTATCTATCATTCGAAATTCTAGAGTGATGCCAGGAAATGTGAAAGGAGCACAACACGATCGATTGCGCTTATTCAAAAAAAAAGGCGTCAAGAGAGCCATCAAAACGATTCAAGGCAGACTTTCTTCAGTCGACATCTAGTGCTTCATTCTTTTTTTCCTATTCATCGTAGTTGATTAGGGTAAACGTCACCTTTCTAGTCTTTGGACAAATTTCAGTATAACCTTATACGTTAGAACCCAACTAAAGTCGAAGACACCCTGATGAAAGTCAGAATACAATCGAGTGTAAGAATGAATTCATTCAGAAGGTTCTCTTCTTCTCCATCCTATTCCGAGTTGCTGGCTGGTATTAATTGAGTAATCAATTGAATGGTCAGTGTCCGGCGAGATTGGTCTCCGTCGAGTCGATGTATTTTTGTCCGACAGAATGCAATTCAGTGATACGTCTCTTCGTCAGGATTCGTCTGTCGCCTGAATCCTGGATCTATAATCTGTACACTGGAGATGAATTCTTAATTTTAATTTGGGATTCTGAATCCGAGTTTTGAATTTTCTGTTAAAGATTTCGAGTCAGGTTTCTGCATTCTGGATTCTGAAAATTCTAGCATTAAAAATACGAATTTGTGAAGATATCGATTGGATTCAAAAACACACCTGTTAGTTTTCACAGTGTTATGAAACGGCAAATATGTGGCATGTGCAGCACACCGGCAGATCCATGTTGTGAAATGTTCATAAAAAAAATCATGTTCTGCTGTCCGCTAGCTTTAAAAAAAATGCTATTTTGTCTCAGTTTTGCCTCATTTTTGCCTCATTTTTGCCTAATTTTTACCTCATTTATGCCTGATTTTCGTCTCAATTTTACCAGATTTTTTCACATTTTTGTCTTATTTTCGCCTCATTTTTGCAACTTTTTTGCCTTATTTTTGTAACTCATTTTGATTCTGAATTCTGAATCAAAATTCTGGATCTCGATTATGAACCCTGGATCTAGGTTAAGCATATCGATGAATTCGAATTATTTTTAAAAGCTTAAATTAAAGGTTAAATTTTTAACAAAAAAATCATAATTTAAAAGTAAAAATAACTATTGTAGACTAGATTAATTTAAATTCCATAATCCCATCGATAGACACAAGGGAGCTTACTCCCAACATACCTGATGATCGAATAAGCAAACATCAAGAGTGGATGAGTTTTGTTGATATTGTCGCACATCAACTGCCTATTTAGTTTAACAGATAAGTAGGATTCGAAGGGTAAGAAAAGTGAGTAGGAGTGTTTTCCATTTCCATATTCCGGCTAAATTGAGCGGAAACATGTTCCGAGAATAGCTAAGTATGACGGTTTTCAGAGCTCAACGTTGCACCATTTCTGTCTTACGTTTGGTTGGATGTGTTTCCGGCAGAAAAGCTCGTCATGAAAATCAGCTCCACTTTCCCTCCCAACGATCCGTCTCCCCAGCCTTCAACCAGTGTGGATAGATATTGGGTCCCAATTTACTTAGCCTCGGTTCTGACTCCGAGAGCGAGGAAGATTGAACGAGTGAGGAACAGGGCGTTGATGGTGTGTTTTATTAAATTTAATAACATTTCCCGTTTCGTCCTTGTTAATCTCCGACATTTTCCTCGCTCTCCCTAGCTTCTCCTTTTCCGGACTTGTGACAAGTCAGAATCGGTGAAATTTTCCTAGAAACTGTGAGCTTTGGAAGGGAGCCTGAAGCGAACTTCCGGCTGGCTTTTCTGGTGCAGATTTTTTTCTTCCTCTCGGTTGGTTCATCTTTCTGAACGGTTCCCGGATTAACAATCTCGAAGTGGGTGGATCGATGACGAAAGCTTTCGAAAGTACCGAAAGGCGATGATGATTAAAGATATTCGCCACTTTCCGGGAACAGAAGAAACGGAAATTTCCCCCCTGCTCACGAGTTTATTTTGAGTCCGCCGTCGTTGACAGAGAGATAATTTCATTAGGTTGAGGTTTTATGGTTTCTATCAGGAGTTTCAATTTTCTAGTTAGATGAGATTAGATTCGGGGTGCCGGAGGGTTCTTTGCGCACTTTTTTGCTTTAAAATAGATGAAAATGAGAGGAAAATAAAAGGATCACCTTTGGTATCAGATTCTATGAAAAAAAATAGAATACTCTAGAAAAATGCTTTGTCAAGCTTACACTGCATCAAATACTTTAGAAGATGCCGAGTGCATTTTGTAAACCAAATGGAATTTTTAAGTTGGTATCGTTGGGGTTCCTTTTGGTCTAGAAAATGCACTGGACATCTTCTAAAGTGTTTCCATGCAGTGTATGCTTTAAAAGTTAAAATGATTGAATTTTGGGACATGAAAAACCGTGCATTCCTTCTTCCTGCAAGCTAAATGGAGAGTATAGGGGAGAGTGGGGATACTTGATCCCCTTTTCTTATTTTCACCATATCTTTTTGGAAAAATTTAGCAACTCACCGTCTTTGACATTTTCTGACAGCTTGTAACTTCAAGTTTCTATGCTCCAAAAATTAGAACGATACTTGAACCCGTTGATAAACTAGAAGCATTTTCGTGGGAGTAAAAAAATTGCGATTTTTCTGAAGTTAGGGGAGACTTGATCCCCTATTGAAGGAGACTTGATCTTTTATTCAGGAAGCCCTAATCCTTGTAAAAAAATGAAACAAAACCCCAAGATAGAATGTTAATTGACTATTTTGGTCATGTTTGTTCTCATTTCACAATTTTTAGCAGACATAAGAAGAAAATTCTATAACTTTGTCTCAACGCTAATAACATTGTATACTTAAAGGCGCTATTTTTTATACACAAGAGAAAATTAATTTTTTTTGCTCTTTTCACCACACAATTGTTTGATAAATATTAGTTTTTGGATAAATATTAGTTATTTCGTAATCAGCAATCATAACGATCATTTCAGAAGAAGAATATGCCGTTTGGAAGGGGGATCAATTGTACCCAACTCTAGGGGATCAATTGTACCCATAATCAACATTTTAGAAAACTTTTTCTGAAAAAAGTTGAGAGTTTTCCATTGCTTTGAAAATATGGTATTATGAAGTTCATTTTACGCTCGAACGATTGATACATTGGAACAAATATTTTTTTCATAATTTTCCCATGTAAGGAGCATTTTAAAGTGATGAAAAAAGATCTTCAAGTTACATTTTGTGAAATTTTTCAAACAAAGTTCAATTACTCAAACAATTATTTTGTTAAAAAATTTTAAACAACAATCATTGTTATTTTACTCATTTTGGCACATTTTTCTAGAATATTTGATCTTTGTAAGACATTCCAGTTTCGAGATATAGCTAAGGAATCAAGTATCCCCAGGGATCAAGTATCCTCATTCTCCCCTATGTTTTTACGATTCTATAATACTTTGAAAATTGACGGGTGCATTTTTCAGTCCAAACAGTATCTTTGAAGATTTTCACTATCCAGTATTGCCCATTAATACTTATTTCTACAATCAAAAAGTGATATTTCATCGTAACTTAAAATTTATGTTACAACCTGCTACGTGCTCCCTGGGTCACGAAAGAGTTGCAATAAATGAAAGCATTCAAGGACAAAGCCCTCTACTATTACATGAAGCACAAGTCCCTTCACGTCAAAAATTCTGGTTCAATATCCTGGGACCAGTTAACTATTGTGGCTAGTAACGCCCCACGTCAGAGTACTTCCTATCATCACATCGTAATCTTTTACGATACCATCTTGAAGGCGACTGCTAACCTGAAATCCAGTCTTTCTGCAGGTCCGGATGGCATACCAGCGACTTTCCTAAAGCGATATATACTACATCTGCTGACTCCTATAAATCGAATCTTCCAAGCATCACTCACGGAATCCACGTTCCCTTCCATTTGGAAAGAGGCTTACATGTTTCCGGTCGACAAAAAAGGTAACGGGAAGTATTTTAACAATTATCGCGATATTTCTGCCTTATGTGCGATTGCCAAATTGTTGAGCTGTTTGTATTAGATCCATTTGTGTCGTATTGCAAATTTTATTTCTCTAACAAACAACATGGAACCATGCCTAAGCCCTCTACGACAGCAAACCTGTTGACGTCCACATCTTCCGTTCAAGACAGCTTCGCCAAAGAATCTCAAATCGACGTCTGTCGACAACCTCTGTCTGCAGTCTTCGACAAGATAAATCACAAAATATCCATAGCCAAACTATTTCGTATTGGTATTTGCGGCTCTTTACTGGAATGGTTCTATAGCTACCTGGTTGGACGAAAACTTATTGTACCAACAGGTGAATCATTTTCCAATCAAATCCCTGCCACTTCTGACGTACCTCAAGGGAGCATCCTAGGACCCGTATTATTTCTGATCTACTTAAACGACGTGCTGCTGCTTCTCGATGGACCAAAAACTGGCGTATGCCGACGAATTGAAATCGGCTATCGGCTGATTATTTTCTTGGACATGAGTAAGTTACACGATTTGAGTATGTGAAAAATCTTGGTGTGATCCTGGATAAACGGCTGGATTTCAAGATCCACACAAACTTCATCGTTGATAAAGCTTCCAGATGCCTGGGTCTTCTGTTCCACATGACGAAAGACTTTAAAAATATTTATTGTCTCAAGAGTCTTTACTGCAGCTTGGCTCGATTGTCCCTCGAATATGGTGCCTGGTTCTGTTTGGTGCCCCTCGTACCTGAATGGATCAGAGCGTATCGAGGACATCTAGAGGCTTTTTTTTGCGTTTCGCTCTCCGGAACCTGAACTGGAAAAACCCGTTACGACTTCCCTAATTGACATCGACACGCTGCAGACCCACCGGATCGCAACACGGGCCTCTATCGTCGTCTATCTGCTTTTATCGAGAACCGACTGCCCCTCGTTGTCCCCTATCCCCTATCATTTGGATCAATATCTGATCTGATGATGAACAATAAACAACCCTATCAAAACAAATTACATTCAGAAAAAATTCCATATAATTGAACCATTAGCAAATATTGCATGCTATTTGTGGTTATTTTAACCAAAAAAAGTGAGGTTGATGCCTGCCAGTTATTTTTTTATCTTGGAATATCGTGTCTATATTCCCTATAAAAAAAGTGAAGATCGAAAACGTTATCAACGAATAAAGGTCCAACACGAAATACGAGTTTTGCATTGCATTTTTTTTTTTTGGATTTTGTTTTCTTCGGCTATATTTTTGTAACGGATATTTTTGTCTCACCAACAATGCCAGCAATTTATTTTAGGGCGCCACTTCCGGATTGGAAGATTGCTGACACGTGTCGAAAATGCCGACCAAGGCCCCTTTTCAAAGCGGGTGCGGAATAAGTGGCTTGGCCGGAATTTTTGACACGTGTCAGCAATCTTTCAATCCGGAAGTCCCTAAAATTTTATTGCTGACATTGTTGGTGAGACAAAAATATCCGTTACATTTGGCGCCCAACGTGGGGCCGAAAGGTTTATATTGTGGTTTTCGAAAGGTGAATTATTTCTGAAATAACCAGGTTTGACCTCTATGAATGTGATAGCTCGAATACTCCGAGTGTACGCAGGTCCTCCTCGAGCAATATCCATGTCTCGTGCCCGTAGAGAACAACCGGTCTAATGAGCGTCATATACAGGTTACACTTCGTGCGAGGGCTAAGTCTTCTCGACCGCAGTTGCTTGTGGAGTCCATAGTAGGAACGACTTCCGCTGATAATTCGCCGCCGGATCTCACGACTGGTGTCATTGTCTGCGGTCACCAGTGAGCCGAGATAGACAAAGTCTTCGACCATCTCCAGCTCGTCGCCATCGATCGTGACCTTGTTATTACTGGACAAGCGGGTTCGGTCGGTATCGGATCCACAGGCCAGCATGTACTTCATCTTGGACGTATTAATCATCAACCCAATCCTTCCTGCTTCGCGTTTCAGTTTGCGGTAGATCTCTTCCACCGCCGCAGATGATCTGCCGACTATATCAAAGTCATCGGCAAAGCAGATAAGTTGAATGGATCTGTTGAAAATCGTGCCCCGCATTTCGCCCACCGCTCGTCAAATAACACCTTCGAGCGCCACGTTGAACATCATGCAGGATAGACCATCACCTTGTCGAAGCCCCCTGCGCGATTCGAATTAACTCGACAATTCACCCGATATCCGCACACAGCACTGCGTTCCATCCATCGTCGCTTTGATCAGTCTGATCAGCTTTCCGAAAAAGCCGTTTTCGTCCATGATTTTCCATAGCTCGTTACGGTCAATCGTGTCGTATGCGGCTTTGAAGTCGATGAATAGATGGTGCGTAGGGACTTGGTGTTCCCGGCATTTTTGGAGGATTTGCCGTAATGTGAATATCTGGTCCGTCGTTGACCGTCCCTCCATGAAGCCGGCCTGATGACTTCCCACGAATCTGTTTGCTTGTGGCGTTAGGCGGCGGAGTAGGATTCGGGACAACACTTTGTAGGCAGCATTGAGGACAGTGATCGCTCGGTAGTTATTACAGTCAAATTTGTCGCCCTTCTTGTAGATGGGGTATATCACCCCCTCCTTCCACTCCTCCGGTAGCTGTTCTATGTCCCAGATCCGGACTATCAACCGGTGTAGGCAATCGGCCAACTTGTCCGGGCCCATTTTGATGAGTTCAGCTGCGATGCCACCCTTCCCAGCCGCCTGGTTTCTATTCAGCTGGCGAATGGCTTCCTTAACCTCACTCGTCGTTGGGAGTGGCTCCTCTACGTCGAAAAATGTAAGGATGCTGCCTGTCAGTTTTTTTTATCTTAGAGTATCGTGTCTATATTTCCTATAAAGAAACAAAAATTCAAAGTTTGAAAGCGTTATGAGCGAATAACGGCCCAATACGAACTAAGTGCTTTGCGTTACATTTGAAAATGTACCATTTGCCCATAAAGCCTTGACAGACGAGGAGTTGAAGCTTTTTGGGAGGGTTCTTGGAAGTTGACTCTAGGAAATGCAAAAAAAAACAGCAGCTAGAAAACACAGCTTAAAAAATTTCTGAAAAATTTAGTCAAAGTAACAAAAAAAGTCGTTGAATCCAATTCATCGTTTAAAAAATATTACAAATCGAACATTCAGTGATACATCGACTAACTGAAAGCCTTCGAGGGTAAACTTTATATGGTTTAACGAATTCCAGGAATTCGACCATTTATGAAAGATAAACGACAACAGCAGCAAAAGAACAGCAACATTTTCTCCGCGCAAAAGTGGATAAACCTTTGAAGACCGACGCACGGCAGACGGGCTGGGGTAGGTCCCTTTTGACGTTTATGGTGTCATGCAAATTCCCACAAGCACTCTGTACAAAATTGCTCCCGGGGACGATGATGGCCTACCTTCTTCTTTTGGTTGGACCAGAACGAAGCAATGTGAGTTGCTCGAAAAATGGATTCCGGCTGTAGAATTCACAACGCAAAGACTAGGTTAGGTTAGTCTCTTATGCCTGGTCTGACAGAGAAGAAAAGCTCTTCCGGAGTCACGTACTTTTTCGTTGTATCAAAAAAAGGGCGAAACACCCAGGGGAAGTGAGATTGATTGCCTTAAAAAGTGAGTATGGTACGCGAGAGTACCGATTCCGGATGGTTCTTCTTTGTTTCTCGGAAGGAACAAAACCTCTTCGTTGTTGAGGGATTAAAATTGAAAACGGAAAATAAACTCCTTGCTTCGCACACAGCACAGCCCAGAAGGTCCAAAGTTTTCCGCGATTAACGCGACGCACGAAGCAAATTTTACGGTTCTTTTCATTTTCTTGCACCCGGAAGCCAACGGCAAACGGCTAATATATGTTCCGGCCATTGGGGATTCCCGTGAACATCGCGTAGGAGTTTTTCCTCTTCTCGGGGCAAACATTTATCACCTTCAGACCGTCAGATTTTTACGAGAGATTTGCCACGAGGCGAGCGCTCTAAAAAGTGAACTGCGTCGCTCCCGGCCGGGGAGTTGGTCGGGTAGAAAAGTTCCCCCCTTTTTATGATCCCTCACGTGTGGATTCAACCACCATAAAGTAGGATTTAATTTTACGATTTTCCTGTCGGTTTGATTTGCGGGTGTCTCGCTGAATTTTCTGTCTGGTTGCACTAACTAAGAGGAAGAATCGAAACCGACCGGAAGTAGGTGGAAATTGTCTGAGCTGACTATTTGTCGAAATGAACCGTTAAATTCGAATCATACAAACTAGCAACTTGCTTCTTGAAGGTGAGACACGAACCAACCTTCCCCGTTTCTGTGCAATATTGAGATGTGGTGTTCCATATTTGATTCATTCTTCCCTCGTTTATACTTGAAAGGAATGTAAAATTCTTGACTTTTTTTTCCTCATTTTTGATTCATTTCTGCCACATTTTACCCTCATTCTTTTGTTTCATCTCTTTGCCTCATTTGTGCCATTCTTACAAATGTTGCCAATGTTTTCAATTATGTTCATGTCATTTTTGTGTAATTTTTGTGTCATTTTTGTGTAATTTTTGTGTAATTTTTGTGTAATTTTTGTGTAATTTTTGTGTAATTTTTGTGTAATTTTTGTGTCATTTGTGTGTCATTTTTCTGTCATTTTTGTGTCATTTTTCTGTCATTTTTCTGTCATTTGTGTGTCATTTTTCTGTCATTTTTGTCATTTTTGTCATTTTTGTCATTTTTGTCATTTTTGTCATTTTTGTCATTTTCGTCATTTTTGTCATTTTTGTAATTTTTGTAATTTTTGTCATTTTTGTCATTTTTGTCATTTTGGTCATTTTTGTCATTTTTGTCATTTTTGTCATTTTTGTCATTTTTGTCATTTTTGTCATTTTTGTCATTTTTGTCATTTTTGTCATTTTTGTCATTTTTGTCATTTTTGTCATTTTTGTCATTTTTGTCATTTTTGTCATTTTTGTCATTTTTGTCATTTTTGTCATTTTTGTCATTTTTGTCATTTTTGTCATTTTTGTCATTTTTGTCATTTTTGTCATTTTTGTCATTTTTGTCATTTTTGTCATTTTTGTCATTTTTGTCATTTTTGTCATTTTTGTCATTTTTGTCATTTTTGTCATTTTTGTCATTTTTGTCATTTTTGTCATTTTTGTCATTTTTGTCATTTTTGTCATTTTTGTCATTTTTGTCATTTTTGCCATTTTTGTCATTTTTGTCATTTTTGTCATTTTTGTCATTTTTGTCATTTTTGTCATTTTTGTCATTTTTTTATTGGTTTAGTCTTGCCTAATTTATGCCTCATTTTGCCTCATTTTGCCTCATTTTGCCTCATCTTTTGCCTCATTTTCAACATCATTTTCGACTGATTTTGAAAATGTTGTCCCATTTCTGAATTTTGTGTCGTATTAACGTATTTTTTTGTCAAAGATTGGCCGAAATTTTGCATCATTTTAGTCGTTTTTATGCCTCATTTTAACAAAGGGATTTGGTGGCAGTATTTCGACGAATTTTGACATTTTATGTGTTGTTTTTTTTAAACTTTAGGAATGAAGTTTGCCGTAATCCTTAGATCATAGTAAGAACTTTTGGTGTTTTAGGTTGCTAAAATAATCCCATTATTTTACATCAGGGTTCCCATTTACAAGACAAACTGCTCGGAAAATTTCTTTTGAAACATCAACTAGTAAAGTTTTGATCAAAAGCAACAGCTTTGGTTAAAATTTACCACCTCTAAAGACCCAACCAGAAGCTGTTAAACTGCATCATTCATTACTTTTGTCCATTTATTTCCTAACCTAACTAAGTAGGGAGCCACAGCTCTTTGTTCTCTTATGGTGTTGTCAACCCCCCTAGAAGAAAGTTCTACACCTTAATCCGAGAAGTGTTTTTCCAAAGGACCTGACCTTCCTCGTCAGCTTTTGCCCAGTTTGCATTCAACGCACAGATAAAGTAGGTAAACAACAACTCTACTCCCCGCAGTATATCTACAATAAAATAATAACGACCACCACCCGCAACTCCACAACTCAATCTGTCTATCTTTCTATCTCTCAGTCAGTCTTTGTTACGACGAAACGACACCGAGACCGAGATTTGTCCGATGTGGGAATTATAAAGCTCAGCTGGTGCAATGGTTAACTTTCCAGACACTTATCCCGGCTTACGGTTTGTTGCAGTTCACTCTTCTCAGAAAAGCTTGAAGAGTGCAACAAAACGTGGGATGCTACTAATGTACTGACAATAAAATTGAAAAAAAAAATGAATAAACAACTCAGAACCAGAGACTGGAGTTAATGAAGTGCAACGAAGGAGAGGAAAACGTCGACGAATAAAAAATAAAACAACAGCGAGTGACTCCGATTCCCGTTTCAAATCCTCCCAAGGGGAGAATTATTTTCATTTTTCACCACGTCATTCTCATTGTTTTTTTTTTTCAGTGTGAAGCAACCGTACTCACGAAACCGTCGTATATCTTGTTGGTTTGAAAAAAAATTGTTTGAAATCAAAGCTCCGGATTTTAACTCGTATTTTTAACGTCTCTTTCAAGTTTAAAATTTTTAGTGATTAAAAAAAATCAAGGTTTTTCACAAGACTCTAAAAGAAAAAATCGTTCTCTTTGGTGTGTGTCTCATACTTGTCTTAGTTTCCAGTTAGCCAAATTTTTTTCTCATTTTTCCGAATAGATTTTGTGACAGTATCTCGACGAATTTTTACATTCTTTATGTGTTTTGTGGAATCTTTTTTTTTACTGAAATTGCTGAAATTGGCCTGAATACTTAGAACCAAGTTTAAGCATCGCAAGTTTACTGTTAGTTTAGATCAAATCCAGACCACCCTGATGATTTCCATCCATCACAACCACACTACTCTGAAGCTAAAAGGACAGTTATGCAGATGTGAAGTGAAGAAGGCTTTCGGACGTGGCGCCAGCATTGGCATTGCAAATGGATCTGTTGAGTTGAGCCTTCTGCATCCGGAGGATTGAAGATAAACATCACAACCCCGATCCAGATTGGAACAGGACAGGACTCTACTACCCAGGCGGGTGTTTCTCTACTAATGAATGACAAGTTGAATGGTCGCATCACTTTGAATGGGGAGGTAAAGGTGATAGTTTCGTATGAATTTTAAACGAAGCTTTTTGAATTAAAAAGGGAAAGTATTACTTGAGGATCGGGTGGCCCAAAACAAATGACCTGCGAAAAATTTTAGCTCGATCGGACTTGATTAAGGGTTTCCTCAAAACGCTCAAATTTTGACCCTTAAATTTTGACGGTTTTTTGACCCTTGAAAATATTTCAAAGAGAGGGCCAAAGGAAATTCGACATCGAAATTTTAATTTCGATGCCAAATGACTTAAAATTGCATGAAACGTCGAGATCTGGAGTTATCTCGAAAAAAAAATTGTTGGCCTAAAATCGACTTTCTGGGACTTTCCGTCGGTTTTCCGAAAAAGTCCCAGAAAATCGTTTTTTTGCAAAAACTATTTTTTCCGTGATAACACCAAATCTCGAAACTTTATGCATTTCTAAGTCATTTGGCATCAACATCACAATTTCGATTTTACGAATTTCCTTTGGTCTTCTGATTTTTGAGGGTTGAAACACCGAAAATTTGAGCACATTGAGGCACTCCTAAATAAAGTTCGATTGAGCTTAAATTTTTCACAGGTCAGTTTGTTTGTGGGCCAATCTACATCGATTTTCAAAATTCGATCATGAAATTTTTCCAATTCATCCATTAAATAAAAAAATTTAATAATCAAACATAAAAGAATACAAATAATGAGGTAAAAATGATGCAGAAAAAGACCAAATTAGACAAAAGGTGGCAAACATAACAAACAACGAGTTATATCTTAAATGACATTGTGACAAAAATGTTGCAAAAATAAAAGGCAACAATAAGAACACATGACAGCACCAAGGCCAAATGGACAAAAAGAGATAAAAATGAGGCCACCAAAGGACAAGAATTACAGAAATAAAACAAAATTTAGGGCAAACATTATAAAAAAATGGGGTTAAAATAAACAAAAAAATTTATTATTATTGTATCACCAACTTTGTTCTCTATTCAAGTCGAATATGAACAGTTTCTTAAAAGATTAAAAAAAAATTTTGTAAATAAAGCATGGATCATCAGAAATTTGGACGCACTGTTTATTATACCATAGGAGCGTTGTCGGATCTGGAATTTTTTGACAGTACTTTGTTCAGAAATGTTTCCTCTATCAGTGCTGAAAATTTCATTACGATTCGTTTTGTTCCAAAAAAGTTACACGTGATAGAAGCCGCGAGACGAAAATTAATTTTGGACACCCACGTTCAAAAACCCGATGTGGTCTGGTTCAAAAATCGCGAAATCTGATTTGAGGAGGCTTCCTGACCCAAAATTTTACAAAGCCACTGGTTGGAGTGATGTCCCCATCAAGTTCAAATTCGTTTTTGCCAATAACTTTGCAGAAAAGTGTTTGATCTGGCAAGATATTTGGAGCTGCGGCCGAAAAACCCCGTTTTTTTTGGGAAAAACAAGACCATGGACTCCGAAATGCACAAGGAGTGCCTGAAAAACGTTTTTTTCCTTTTGTTAGGTCTCACAAAGAACCAGTAAAGTTTTTGCTAGATTTAGCTAGCTGCCACTACAGCGAGATAGACCCTTTTTAATGCGTCCAGATTTGTAATGATCCATGCTTTATATAAAGGAGAATGGGGATACTTGGTCGGGATTAGACCAATCCGAACTGAATGCCATCGGCATTTTTTCGAGGCGCTCGAAATTTATGTGCAATTATTTTCATCAAGAGGCTTAATCCTTGGTGTTTATGAACCAGACTCGATAGTTTTTCATGCAAGGAATTCTTTTCAGTCTATCATACTCACTTTTTCGGTCTAAAATAGGAGTTGTACGAGATTCCATTTCAGTGTGTTTTAAAATTCTCTCATGGCACTCAGTTCGGTCTGGTCGAAGCCCTGCCACTTGATACCCTTTTCCTATTTTCATCATATCTTTTTGGGATTGCATTTAGCAACTCGCCGTCTTTGCTTTTTCTGATAGCGTGTAATTTCTAGTTTATACGCTCCAAAAGTTGAAACGATACATGAACTTGTAGATGAACTAGAAACATTTTCGTGAGACTAAAAAAATTATGATATTTTTTAAGTTACAGGAGACTTGATCCTTGATTCAGGGTGCCCTGATTCTAGGCAAAAATCTATTAAAAATCCGAAAATAAAAGATCTGGTGACTATTTTTTGCCATATTAGTTCTCATTTCAACGTTTGTGACAAAGAAAATTGTAAAAGTTTGTCTTCTACCTTTGAATCATTGCATACTTTAAGGCGCAATTTTCTAGCTTTTAGTTAAATAATGATGCGTTCCATTTTTTTTTTCAAAATTTTGAAGTCCGAGCATGCTTTTTTCTTAAATAATTGAAAAATTCAGGGGAATTGAGAGTAAAAACAGCCATTACATCATTTTCCGAAACGTGCGGTAGCTCAGTCAGCCTCCATTAGATTTCTCAGAAAAAATGCACAAAATTGGTCTATTGTTGTTCAAAGTTTTCAAGTCTTAAAAAGTTTTTTTCTGGATTGTTTACAAAATATAGGGAATTAGGGGTTAAAAAAGTAATATAACTCCGTTCGTAAGCTCGTGCGGCATCTGAAACTACGTCCAATCGATTCTTTGGATATTTTCACTAAAGAAAAGTACTTTTTCATAGATTTGTTTTGTGTAGGAGGAAAGATATTGAATTTCTTCGCGGTTTATACACTTTTTCCCATTCTGCATTAGTTGCCATTTTTTCATATTTTAACAATCATTTTATCGTTTTTTGCCTTTTTTGACCTCATCGTCAACATTTTTTTTTAATTATATTTATCTTTTTGTTTTGTCATATTAATACTATTTTTCTTTCAATTTTGCCACATTTTTTCCTAATTTTAGCCTTATATTCGTCAGTTTTGCCTCTACATGACCTTATTTTGTCCTAATTTTTATTCCTCATTTTTGCAACATTTTTGCCCCATTGCTTGGAATTTTCAACAATTTTTCTTCGTTTTTATAGTTTTTATTTATTCATTTTTACTTTAATTTAATTTAATTAATTTTGGGCTTATTTTCGTTTCGTTTATAAAATTGTGCCTTATTTTATGTTACATTTCCTTTGTTTTGGAATTTTTCTATTTGTTTGTGAATTTCATCATTTTTGCTTACGATTATGTTCAATTTCTGCCCAATTTTTAATATACCCTCTTTTATGCTTCATTCTTGCGACATTTTCTTTCTCATTCATCCTCACATTCTGTTTTTCTTTTGGCCACATTATAGCAACCTGCCACCTGCTGAATTGGTTTTGTCATTATTGTCTTATTTTGAAATAAATTTTGTTTTATTTGTCTTATATGGGTCTCAGTTATGCCTCATTTTTGTCTTAATATTTTTGTTTGGGTCTGGGCTTGTTTTAGACATTTTTGCCTCATTTTGGTGTTTTTCAAAATTTGCGAATTATGTTTTCATTATCGAGGATTAATTTTTGGTTTAATTTAACCCCATTGTTTGTAATATTTGCCTTCAATTTTGTTTTATTTCTGTAATTCTTGCCCTTTGGTGACCTCATTTTTATCTCTTTTTATCCATTTGGCCTAGGTGCTGTCATTTTTAATTTAGGAGTGCCTCAAAGCGCTCAAATTTTCGGTTTTTCAACTCTCAAAAATCGGCAAAGAGAAGTATAGGGGAAATGAGGGTAAAAACAGCCAGAACTCCATTTTTCGAAGCGTGCGGTCGCTCAAACACACGCCATTCGAAAAAATTGCACAAAATTGGTCTATTTTTAATCAAAGTTTTCAAGTCTAAATAAGTTTTTTCTGGACCCTTAACAAAATATAGGGGAATTAGGGGTTAAAAAGGCACTATAACTCCGTTCGTAAGCTCGTGCGGCGTTTGAAACTACGTTCAATCGATTCTCTGAAAATTTTCACTTAACGAAAGTACTTTTTCATGTATTTGTTTCGAGTAAGAGGGAAGATGTAGAATTTCTTCGCGGATTATACACTTTATTCCCCATTGTGCAATAGGAAAAAATTGAATAAAAATGAGACAAAAATTAGACCGAATACGAAGCAAAAATAATACAAAACGAAGCCAACGGGTGAAAAAAGCGAGACTTGATTAACGTGAAATGATAAAAAATGAGCCAAACAAAAATGACCAACATAGTTAAACGAAACCAGACGAGAATGATGCAAAAATGAAGCCAAAAAAAGGGATAAAGCAAAAAATTACACGTTCGAATTTAAAAAAAAAAAGGCAAATTGACAAAATTGAACAAAAAAACAAAGGTTGAGGCAAAAACTGGACAAAATGGAAAATCCGGAGCCAAAACGAAGGTGAAACCTAATCGGGAATGAGGCAAGAATAAGGGCAAAATACGATATAATTAATTCCAAAATGTGGCCAAAAAGGGGTAAAAATGATAAAAATTACCAGTTAAAAATGTAACAAAAATAAGGCGCCAAACTGAAAACAAAATAAGACAAGAAATAAGCAAAAATTAACCAAAACAAAAATAGACAACAATGATGGCAACAACAATCAGGATGAAGCCAAATAGAAACAAAAACATAATTTAGGTAAAAACGGCACATAAGACATCTTAAAAATAAGAAAATAATTGGACACAAATAAGATAGAAATCCAACAATGGAAAACAAATATTGAACAAGAACTAGACGAAAATAAAATACGTGTTATGGTCGTGTCGTTTTTCTTCGTAAACTACGTCTTGAGATTGAGTCCTCTAGGAAAGGCGATAAGATACCATGATTAGTGAAAATTGGTGTTAATTAAATAGCCGAGAAAAAGGTGTAATTTAGGAGTAGAAGCGTTCTATACGGATGGACAGGCTAAATTATTCCCGGAAGCTGTATTTCACGCGATTTTAAGTTTGCTTGCCATTTTTAGCAAGTGGAGGGCAGCATAACATAGACAAATTTATGCAACGGTCCAGTTTTTATTTTCGAGGTGGAGTCTAGCGTGTGGTGTTTGAGGTGACGGGATGGGTAGAGGGCTGGATGCGTGAAGTGTAGTGATTTTACATGAGGCGCGACGCATACCTATCAGTGTGGGGTAAGCAAGTTATGGCTCTGAATCTTTTAAGAAGAGTGCCTAAGATTTGGTGTAATGAGAAGACAGAAGTTATTTGCAAAAAATACAGTGAAAATTAATTCAAAAAACGTTGATCTGCTGCTGACTAACGGGCAGAGAGGAGTTGTGAAGCTGAACTATGGTGAGATCGTTTCATTGATACCTTGAATATTATATAAATTGCATTTAAGAATGTTCAATCAGTTGCCAGCTGACCGGGTATATACACGGATGCCGGAATACCTGAATAAATTTATAAGATTAAAAATGTTATAAATTTTCAACTGGTTGAGTAGCTGATTGATTCATTCCCCCAGAATATACTTACATAGACACGAAATACATTACCTCCATAACAGTTCATACGAAGCCATGGTGCCGGGTATGGTAAACGCTGCATAGGAAATTGATCGATGTATCTAAATAATGCAAATGAATCCATACTTTGGTCAAACTGCGGTGAATCCGTGCACCCATGGTGGATTACCAACATACATACCATACCAACATAGAACTAGACGAAAATAAAATAATAGTATCACAATATAAATCAAAAATTACACTAATGAGACAAAAATTTGACAGATGTTTAATATTGAGAAAATCTTACATTTTTAAACTGCCTAGTCAGAGTAATAAAATCGATTTCCTAGAATAGATTCAAATTTTACGGTTCATTTCTTCAAATATTCAGTGTAGAGAATTTTCATCTGCTTCCACGAAAATGATAAACATCACAAATGCCTTCAATGTAAAAGAATTTGAAGGTATTTTCGGAAAACCAGCATTCCATGGAGTAAAAACTAATAAAAAATATCTTTAAACCCACGTTTGGAATTATTACTATTGAAGCTTGAAATCGCAACAACCCTCAGGCCTCGAACGAGTTTTATTAAAGTAGATTCTAATTTTAAGGAAAATTTGTGTTCGAAGGTGGCTCCTGAGAACCGGTGCTGTTTTACCTAACCTATAGACGAACAATAAATTTCGAATGGAATTTTGTCTACTATATGTGTGACTTTTGTAGCATTTTAATTAAGTTAGTGTGGATATCAAATTTTGAGCGTGCTGTGATTGTGGTAGGTCGAGACTATAGATACTATAATTTCATATAGTCTGGCAAAGAGAATGACGGGAGCCGAACGAACTGTCATTCGTGGGAGCCAATCGAGCAAACTTTCTAAATATTGGAAAATCATGGTCGAAGTATTGTGATTCACAAACCTTTTTTGGCTTTTTGGTAACATTAACTAAAAATATTTAGCATAATTTTCACTAGTTTTACTCCTATAGATTATATTATATTGTTCAAAAGCCATTTGGAGTTTAACTGACAAAAATAGTATGTAATTTACGAATCAAATCAACAATTTTTAATTTTGCAACTAGAAAGAGTTATGAAGAGTTTGAACATTATCATAGAATGCTCGATTGGCTCCGCGCGAATGACAGTTCGATTGGCTCCCGTCATTCTTTTTGCCAGACTATATGAAATTATAGTGTCTATAGTCGAGACCAATTCAAGTGTTTATAATTTACAGTGTAACATGTCAAACTCAACATGTAACCACGTAAACAAAAACAGCAAAACAAACAAATTAACGGCGTGTTCGTAAATAGATTTTTTCTATCGATGCTGGCGTTCGTAAATTAAACAAACTGTATGCAAAAGCATTGGAAAGTGATTTGACATCTACCAACAATCTGTGCACAAAAGAACATCGTCACTATCCAGACGTTCTTCTCCAGCTGTTTTGAAGCGAAACCAGGAACACTCTAGGAGCAGCAGCCGATTTCTGCAGGCTTCTGGAGGGCAAAACATTGTGTAGGGGAAAGATCGGCAGCACCTAAACCCAGTTAATCGGATGTGAAAAGCTCACTGTATAGATCGGTGAACAAAAGGAATTGGAAAATGAAAAGGGAAAGAAAATATCAGAAGCAAAATCACAATGCAAAAGGTGTCCGGTCGATGGTAGGTTGCCTCCTGGATTTCAATTCAATTCGCCCATTTGTGGCGACACATTTGGACAAACTAGAATAAAATAATCTGTTGAGATTCGTCTCATCGAAGCAATCGATGAGATGAATGCTACACACGCATGACGTTTGATTATAATGAATAAACAATCAATAATTGTAACCATGGAAATGGTTTTGTATTCAAGGTAGCGAATTATTAGAAATAAAATATTCCAAGTTCTACCACCAACCAGAACAAGTCTCCCCTTTCCACTGCCCAAAGTGCTGCACAACTGGTCATAGTGGAAAGAAGGAGAAGCGGAATCAAGAGTGGACAGTCATCCAGCCAGGAAGCCGATGGAAGGTCAACGAGCCGGGAACCGTGGAAAGTTGTCGAACCAGGAGCCAACTGGAAGGTCGTCGGACCGGGAAGCCAGGTCGACAAGTCAGGAAACGCGGGAGGTCGTCGGACAGGTGCCCTGGAAGGTCGTTGGACCAGAATCCATTGGAAGGTCGGCGAGCCGAGAGCCAGCGGAAGCTCGTGAGGCGTCGGCCGAAAATAAGAGCGTCGAGCCGGAACCAAACAAGGTCGTCGGACCGAAGCCACTGGGAGGTCTTCGGACCGGTGCCATGGAAGGTCACTTGGTTGTAGCCATTAGAAGCGGAACAGAATCCCGGGTAGGTCGATGGACCGGAAGCCATTAAAGGTTGGCGTGGCGGTATCATGGAAGATCGTGAAGTCAGGAGGTGTTTGTTGGGCCAGAAGCCTCTGGAGGACTTACGAGCGGGGTACCACGGAAGGTCATCAAGCCGGTGCCATGGAAGGTCGTCGGACTAGTAAGCCAAGTGAAAGCCATCAAGCTGGAAAGCTTCGAGCCGCAGGAAGAGCGCCGAGACCAGAGCCATTGAAGGTCGTCGGGCCAGAGTCATTGAGAGGTCGTCGGACCGGAAGCCACTGGAAGATGGTCGTGCCAGATCCCGGTGAAGGTCGTCAATCTGGTGTCAAGTTGCCACAGGGATGAGAGCGAGAGAACAAGTCTCCCCTTTCCACTGCCCAAAGTGCTGCACAACATAATCTGACAATGATACTCCATTAATGGGACTTAGGAAGGACAAACATTTCGTCCTAAATTTATTTTCCGATTATGTATTCCGATTCTGATATTGAATATGATATTTGACTTTTTTATTTGAAAATGTTAGTCTTGTTTACAAAGGTGAAGTTGTTTTTCGTTCAAATAGGAGTAAAAGCTCGGACAAACTATAAAACCGCCAAAAGGCCTACAGATATCAATGACAAACTCAACAACTCGAATTAATCCCACCATTTGTCGTTCACCACTAGCTGCTACTGCAATCGAAAGATGAATTCCTTCAAAAGCCCTCCAAATGAACCCGTGGGAAAAAGTGTTACTTGACTAAGAATACCTAGTTTTTTCCTCTGTTGTTTTTTTTCTTGTATTATGCCCTTCAGGGCAAAGGCACAAGACGAGGGCCCTCGGGGCACCCTTAAATAGGTAAAGTAAAAACTTCTTCACAGCATCTCTTCTACCAGGAAGAGTGGCACTGACGGTCCTTTCTTTCATTCGTTCATTCTCTCGGTTGTTTCGTTCAATTTTTTTCTGGGTCGGTTTGACACCCAGAGGAAGAAATACAAAACGAGTCACAGAGTATTAAGTATCAAAGTAGAAATTTTAAATTTATATTCCAATTTGGGATTGCAAGTTTCAATTTCTAGTTCAAAACTCAGGTTTCGGAAGTTGAAAAAAAAATCCTAATCCAGATAACAGTTGACAATTGTTATTTCAAAGATTTTTTCTAACGTGACACCACCACGTTACCAGCTGGGGCTGGTTGAATAAATGAAACACCAGATGAACTTGCACCTGCACTCGCATAATAATGGAATGGATGGATGTTTGCACCGACCGGTTGTTGAGGACATGTTACCGTTCTGAAATATTTCAAATCATGGAGAGTAAATTGAGCTAACAAAACTTATCACTGTTGAGAAAATCAGACAGACCCTACAGATGTCAAATTTTGGATCGACAAACCTTGAAGCTCAGCGTAGCTGTCAAACTCAGCAAATGACCATTTCCGCTTAGACTCATTCTACTCGTGAAATCCGTACAACATGCATGCAAAGGTGGAAGGAGAACTTTAAGTGTTCCTCGAAAGTGTACAGAAACAGCTCCTTAACCTGTGATCAACGAATGCAAGCTGCGCTGAACAGCACAGGCAGGTATATTCTCATGCGATCAAAAAAGGTTCAAAAGTTCAAACATAATTTGTTAGTTTAAGGAACAGAACCCTCCAGCGTCACCGCGCGAGTGCATCTGGAGCAATCAACAAAACATCTGCAATTCCCACCAGACTACCTGAATCGCATGAAGTGCATGTCAGGTAACTTTACAAGACCCAAACGATGTTCTAAAATCGTTAAATATAACCTGTTTCAATAGGACACTCAGTTCAACCGAATCAACACCTTAGTGTATCCGGAGCAAAGCGTTAAATACTTGCCAATCCTACCAGACCACTTAGAACGCTTGAACACGCAGAAAGTAGCAGAAAGGTAACAGCTTATGAGATGAAATCAATCTGCCAAAACATTAATGACGACATGTCTCTTTAGGGAACGTAGTTCACCACAAACCGTACGTGATCGCAAAGCGTCGATTGCTAGTACCAGGCTACGTACATCGCATGAATACGAGCTGTCGAGCAGGAACCATCATATACGGAAAAACACGAGTTAGATCATTACTAAAAGATAAGCAAGGTAAGGTCAAAAGTACTTGGATTCCGACCCATACTTACTCCTCCTTTAACTCGCAGGCCGATGATCGAGGTCATAAAAAATCCAATTGGAATCTCGAATGTAGCTCCGTAAGGCGATAATTGACGATAGGAAAACAAGCCCTCCAGAGAGGTAACATTTTAACAAACATGCATAAATTCTCTCACTAAAGAGCTTGCCTACAGGGCTTTTGTGTAGGACTAAAACATCGTGCTGGAGCAAATCCAACAGACCGGAGAACATCGTGGCAAAGAATCGCCTCTCTACACGCATTCCACGCCATCAAGGTGCACCCGATAGGGCGGGCAAGAGAACTATTCAGTTAGTGAGCAGATCAAACGGGAACGCGCACGGTAATTTGTCGTGGTCACTTATCGCCGAGAACGAACGTCTTCGCGTCCGAAAAGGAAATCGATTCCGGAAGGAATGTGCATGCTGCATGGATCGAGTGCGCGGATTGCCGAAGTGTGTGATGTGTGGAGCTGCATGTTGGCAAATTGAAGCCAATAGTTTCCAGGTGCATGAATGGAAATTAGTGAGACGGGATCGAAGCTGTGTATTGGTGTTCGTGAAAAAATAATGAAGAGCGCGATCTGTAGTCGGAGAGCGGGATCGTGAAGTAGTGTTCGGAAAAGGAAGACAAGAGCGCAATTGATCATCGGAGAGCCTGTGACTGGAAGAAATCTCACGAACACCATCACGCCATATGGTGCATTCCCCCCATTTGTTTTGATTCTTTCTTCTTTGCCGAAATTAAAGGAGAAAAGAAATCAAATTCAGCTGTTCGTCGTATGTGGATTTATGGAAGAAGGAGCGTATCTAGGCAAGGTAATTAAGTACTAGGCATAAGATCATTTCAAAGGCAAACCCAAAATCATTGGGAACTGTTTCCTTTTAAGAAACCACAGTTTGCATGGAATGTGCACTGTGACATAGAATTATAAAATCATGTTCGATACCATTTTCGTTTATGTGTGAATCATTATTGTAGAAGAATAACAATTTAATATACTATGAAATCAAAGCTAAAGAGAGTTGGTAACGTTTAGTACAAGCAAGTACCTTGAATGAAATCTTTACGGCAATAAGACAATGATAATGTTTTCAAGTCAATTTTTATCATTTGGCAATTGATCTAAATTGCAAACAAATACTGTGTGTCAAAAGAGTCGGCAATATTGGCGCCCAACGAAAAAATCCGCGTTTTTTTTTGAAATTTTGATTTAGTCTGGCGAGGTCTGTCACAGTGAAAAATTTATTTTGTGTTCACGTGATCGATAAATTGAAAAATGGACATTAACCATTTAGAGGATGAAGAGCTAATCTTCGAATTGAGCTTGCGAGGAGTCAAGCAGATTCCAACTATGGATCGTAAACTGAAACTTAAAACGTTGAAGGAGTTATTGGACAAAGAAGCAAAGGATAAGAACATCCCTACAACCTCAACAAACGTGGCGAGTGATGTTGACAACATTTATCAGTGCCAAGCCAGGATTTCACCAATCATCCACCTGGTTGAAGCTGCAATACGACAAAATTCATTGCCAGTTCTGAAGAGATACCAGTCTAGATTGCTGCATTATCGTTTTAGACTATCACTCATCCAGGACCCTCTTATCACTTCCAATGCTAACAAAACCATCTCCAAACTTGAGGCAGCGTTGTCGAAAATCGAAGAGTGCCTTCGAAGTTCTGCAACAGCTACCGAAGGGACGACAGGCGATCATGATATACTACCTACTGACAAAGAAACATTGGACAGGCTGAAGAACTCCAATCTGCAATCCAGTATCAAGGAAGTCCTTCAACAACACGTACTCATCGGTCAACAACACAACGACGAGAGGGAACAACAGCAGCGACAGGAACAGCAACAAGTAAAGGAAAGGCACCAACAAGAACAGCTACGTACAGAGCTGAATATTCAGGAACAACTCTATCAGCTTCAGCAACAGCGGGAGCAATTGAAGTGGGAGCAACAACAGTTCGAACAACAAAAGCAAGAGCTGCAGCGAAATTTCGAATCGCAGCCACAGCAACAAAGGACCTCACCTTATCCGCTAGGACATCTGGCACCTCCGGACCAAACAAGGCAAGTTCAGTATCAAGACATCATCCGACAACAACAAATTCAAGTTCAGCAATTTGCTCAGCTTCAAGAACAATACGAGCACCTTCAAAGGACTTTGAACGAAGAAAGGGCTAAGCGACATCACCTTGAACAACAGTTCTCTCAGCAGCAACAACAGAATTATTTTCCAGAACAAGTGCGTAGAAATCGTAGGGTATCGGAAGTCGAACTAATAGGAAATGGATCAACCTTGCCATCGTTGAACATCGGCATGCAACAAAACAGGGGTGAAGATAACCACAGCTACCACAGGTTTTCACAGCCGCTTCATCGTTGGAAGATAGAAGAATATGGTGGAGAAAACGATATTAGAAAGTTAGGAGAGTTCCTCAACCAAGTGAAGATGTACGCCACCACCGAAGGCATGGATGATGCGACACTACTTCGTGTAGTCAAACAACTTCTCAAAGGAAGAGCTTTTGAGTGGTATACAAGATCTTATAGAAGCTTGATTACATGGGAAGCATTCAAAAGCGGGATTAAAAATGAATTTCTACCATCACACTACTCAGAAATCTTCAAGCAGGATCTCTACTTGCGATTTCAGGGAGCAAACGAGTCATTCTCATCCTTTTATAGAGACTTGGTGGCAATTTTTGAAATAATTGAACCACCAATGCGTGAATCGGAAAAACTATTCATTCTAAAATCTCACCTCAATATTGATTTTGTACCAATTGCGGCGGCCTCTCAAGTAGCAACAATTGATGAACTTGTCAAAGTTTGTAAGGATTTTGAGGTCTCTCGTTCCTATGCCTTAAAAAACCGGCACACCATCACTCAAAGAACTCCCTGGGTCAGACCAATAAACATGCCCAATAACCGTGTTGCAGGACCTTCAAGAGAATACCCACAACAACAAACGTATCGCTCACATCTGGGAAGACAACAAGTTAACATGCTAACCACAGACACTACTGAGCACAATGTCAACATGGACATAGGTGACCACCAACAAGCAGATTTTGCTCAACTAGGAACTGCACTGAACGCCGACGAAGATGAATCAGTTTCCGCGGTAGTAGAGGACATCAACGCATTCAATATGAACTCTAAAACTCCACTCAGAACATCCAGACCACCAGAGGCTTCGATTAATCTAACAAATCAACAAAATAAGACACATCTGCTTATTTGTTGGCAATGTGAGAAACCGGGACATACTTATTTCATGTGCCCAAACGCAAAAACCTTTCTTTTCTGTTTCACTTGCGGCAAAAAAGGATGTACTACGAGAAACTGTCAAAGCTGCTTGGCGAGATGGAGACAATTAACGCCAGATGCACCTCTTCTTTATCCGGGAAACGGAAACAGGGAGAGCTCTCAATGAGGGAGGAGGGTTCTTCCGGCTCTACGAGAATTCCCTACATTTTTGATCTACCACTTTTCCCAAAAGTGGAATCATCTATCGTGAATCCAATCGACAATGATAATAGACCTTATGCACAAATTTCAATTATGGGTGAAGTTTTCCGAGGACTTCTGGATAGTGGTGCAACGTGCACTCTTATCGGAGGAGAGTTAACAAGAATTGCAGACACCTACCGGTTAAAAAAGTATTTAGTAAAAGGAGAGATACGGACTGTGGATAATTCGGCTCATAAAATCTCGTTTTTCGCTCATGTTCCTATCGTATATAACCAGAGATCTCACACCCTGCCCGTGTTGTTTGTGGAATCAATGCCAACTTCTCTTATTTTGGGCATAGACTTCTGGAACAGCTTTGGCGTAAAAGCAGTCGTTTGTGGTTTAACCACGACAACAGAGAATTCCTCGATTATAAATTCCCTAACAAACTTCCAGAAAGAGCAACTTCATGACGTCATCGCAAAGTTCCCCACATCCATAGCCAAAGGTCGATTAGGACGTACAAACATGTACTTTCACCGCATAGACACAGGTTCATCGCCACCATTCAAGCAGAAATATTACCCAATGGCGAAGTTTGTCCTCGACGATCTCAACAAGGAAGTCGATCGCATGCTACGTTTAGGAGTTATAGAAGAGGCAATGTGTTGTCCGTGGAACAACGCAACAGTTGCGGTAAAAAAGAAGGATGGCTCAATGAGACTCTGCCTTGACGCCCGGAAACTCAACTCCATTATTATACAAGAAGCATACCCTATTCCTCACATCGCCACTATAATGAGCAACCTAAGCGGCTCGACTTATCTTTCGTCAATAGACTTGGAATCAGCATTTTGGCAGATACCCCTAGAAGCCTCTTCTAAAGAAAAAACAGCATTCACCATTCCTCAACGGGGACATTTTCAATTTTGCGTGGTCCCATTTGGCCTCTCTACAGCGAGCCAAGCTCTTTCCAGGATCATGAACCACATATTTATAAATTTAGAACCCAAAGTGTTCGTCTATCTAGATGACTTGATCCTTGCTACGGAAAACTTTGAGGAACACCTGGAATTGCTGGCTGAAATTGCAAGACGTCTGAATAAGGCAGGTTTGACGATAAACCCGGAAAAGTCCATCTTTTGTCGCAAGAGCTTGAACTATTTGGGATATGTTCTTGATGAAAACGGATGGCATATAGACGAGACAAAGGTGGAAGCAATCACCAAATTTCCAACTCCGACATCCAAAAAGGAAATCCAACGGTTTATCGGCATGTGCGGGTGGTACAGGCGTTTCATTCAGGACTTCTCTAAAACAGCTGCACCACTCACCGAGCTAACCCGAAGCAAAATAAGGTTTAAATGGTCTGAAGAGTGTGAGAAAGCTTTCCAAACTTTAAAAGGTCAATTAACATCAGCACCAGTGCTCTCAACGCCCAACTATGACAAGCCGTTTGCTGTGGCATGCGACGCCAGCGATGTGGCAATCGGGGCCGTTCTTACTCAAGATGGAGAAAAAGGGGAATGTGTAATATCGTACTTTTCTCAAAAACTGTCGCCGGCGGAACGAAGGTACTCAGTAACCCAAAGGGAATGTTTGGCGGTCATTAGAGCGATCGAAAAATTTCGAGGATACCTGGAAGGTACCCATTTTACAGTTTTCTGCGACCATTCGAGCCTCTTGTACCTTAAAACAATGAAAAACCCGACTCCGTTATTGGCTAGGTGGATTCTACGATTAAACGCCTACTCATTCGACATCCGGTTCAGAAAAGGAAGTTCAAATGTCGTTCCAGATTGCCTAAGCAGGATTGAGATCGTCGATACGGTGTCAGCAGCCACCAGCGCAACAGATCCTTGGTTTCTGGAACTCATGAAAAAGGTAGCTTGCGATGGTGACAAGTTTCCAGATTTCAAAATCATTGGAGTAAGCTTGTACAAAAACTGTTCCATTCTGGACGAGACAGGAGGAAGAAGTCATCGATGGAAAAGGGTGATTCCAAGCGAAGAGAGGAGTGAGATCATCCGACGCTTCCACGACATACCCACTGCGGCCCACTTGGGATATGAAAGGACACTGCAAAGGATCCAACGGGAGTATTACTGGCCCAACATGTCTATCGACATTAAAAGGCATGTTCGTTCCTGTGAGGTTTGCAAAGCTTCTAAAGCTCCGAACACGACGCTGACGCCTACACTTGGGAATCAAAAACCGGCAAAACTACCGTGGGAACTGATTTCAGTCGACTGGGTAGGACCAATGACACGATCGAGAAAAGGCTATACAGTTCTCCTAGTAGTTGTTGACTGGATCACCAAATTCATTATTGTTGAACCTTTTCGAACGGCGAATGCGCAACAGATGGTAGCATTTCTAGAGGGATACGTTTTCCTCAGGTTTTCGACTCCGAGAATAATCGTGTCAGACTCCGGATCACAATTCTTATCTCATGTCTTTCAAGCGTTCTTAAAACGTTATGAGGTGACACATATGAGGACAGCATTCTACACACCTATGTGCAATGCAGCAGAGAGGACAAATCGCACACTCGTCACTTGCATCAGATCCTTGTTAGACGTCGATCAACGAGATTGGGACCTTCATATCCAACAGATCGTTTGTGCTATAAACACGACCAAGCAGGAAACTCTAGGGTGCAGTCCACACTTTTGCAACTTTGGACGAGACCATATTCTTTTCACAGAGGGATACCCAACAGCAAATTTAAATACGCCAGAGGATGCAACATCAGCACACGCAATCAGGATGAAAGTCATAGAGAACGTACAACACTTTGTTCTAGCACGAATAAAGAAGGCACATGATGACAGCAAAAAACGGTATGATATGAGAGCACGAACACGTGAGTTGGAAGTAGGAGATATCGTTTGGAGACGTTCATTCGAGCAATCCTCAGCTACCGATCATCGAACTAAAAAGTTAGGTCCGAAATTCATCCCAAGTATCATCCGACAGAAGCAAGGGTGCAACAACTATCTACTGGAAGACATTAAAAGTTCTAAGATGGGAGTATACCATGCCAAAGACATTAAACCCGATTAATCTCCACGCCCAGCTATGTAAGCAACCTGCAGACCACAAGCAATGCTAGAAAATATGCTCAAGATTCGACCGAAGGACCAACATCAAACACAGAAACCTCGTCAATCTCTGAACATCAACCGAATAGTTAAAGCCTCATCAACAAAGTTAGACCAAACAATATCGCCAGAAACATTCGAAAAATCGCAACCACAGATCAGTTTCGCCTAAACTCATATGATATTTTATGCCTAAACCGTAAATTGCACACTTAAATAAGATCATTCATAGAGAAATAAAATCCCTCCAAATATTATTATCGTTCCGTAAATCTCTCTTGAAAATCTACAAAAACATAAGAAACACATAACAGAATTTCGAACGTAGAGAAAACAAACTTCTCGAACATATAGCCTAATAATGAATCAATCGCCTAGACCTAGTAGTCAAATGAGATACGAATTGCCTACTATATTTAACAGAAAAGCACAATAGACATAAGATTACAATAAGTTCATGTAATTCTGCGCAGAATCGATCGGCATTACACGCCAGTAAGACTTGCAGTTTTGTCACTTTATTCAGTGGAAGCAAGCAAAATTTTGATGATGATGCATGTCAAACCTGTATTCGAGATCCAATATGGAAGTTCTGTCGAAGCGGGAAGATTTACTTAATTTACGTCGAAAAGAATACAAGCATAAGAAAAGCGTTAGCGAAATTTTCGTGATTACTTTTAAAATCACGAAAATTTCTTTTTGAAGTTAACGGGAACTGTGTTACCGTTCTGAAATATTTCAAATCATGGAGAGTAAATTGAGCTAACAAAACTTATCACTGTTGAGAAAATCAGACAGACCCTACAGATGTCAAATTTTGGATCGACAAACCTTGAAGCTCAGCGTAGCTGTCAAACTCAGCAAATGACCATTTCCGCTTAGACTCATTCTACTCGTGAAATCCGTACAACATGCATGCAAAGGTGGAAGGAGAACTTTAAGTGTTCCTCGAAAGTGTACAGAAACAGCTCCTTAACCTGTGATCAACGAATGCAAGCTGCGCTGAACAGCACAGGCAGGTATATTCTCATGCGATCAAAAAAGGTTCAAAAGTTCAAACATAATTTGTTAGTTTAAGGAACAGAACCCTCCAGCGTCACCGCGCGAGTGCATCTGGAGCAATCAACAAAACATCTGCAATTCCCACCAGACTACCTGAATCGCATGAAGTGCATGTCAGGTAACTTTACAAGACCCAAACGATGTTCTAAAATCGTTAAATATAACCTGTTTCAATAGGACACTCAGTTCAACCGAATCAACACCTTAGTGTATCCGGAGCAAAGCGTTAAATACTTGCCAATCCTACCAGACCACTTAGAACGCTTGAACACGCAGAAAGTAGCAGAAAGGTAACAGCTTATGAGATGAAATCAATCTGCCAAAACATTAATGACGACATGTCTCTTTAGGGAACGTAGTTCACCACAAACCGTACGTGATCGCAAAGCGTCGATTGCTAGTACCAGGCTACGTACATCGCATGAATACGAGCTGTCGAGCAGGAACCATCATATACGGAAAAACACGAGTTAGATCATTACTAAAAGATAAGCAAGGTAAGGTCAAAAGTACTTGGATTCCGACCCATACTTACTCCTCCTTTAACTCGCAGGCCGATGATCGAGGTCATAAAAAATCCAATTGGAATCTCGAATGTAGCTCCGTAAGGCGATAATTGACGATAGGAAAACAAGCCCTCCAGAGAGGTAACATTTTAACAAACATGCATAAATTCTCTCACTAAAGAGCTTGCCTACAGGGCTTTTGTGTAGGACTAAAACATCGTGCTGGAGCAAATCCAACAGACCGGAGAACATCGTGGCAAAGAATCGCCTCTCTACACGCATTCCACGCCATCAAGGTGCACCCGATAGGGCGGGCAAGAGAACTATTCAGTTAGTGAGCAGATCAAACGGGAACGCGCACGGTAATTTGTCGTGGTCACTTATCGCCGAGAACGAACGTCTTCGCGTCCGAAAAGGAAATCGATTCCGGAAGGAATGTGCATGCTGCATGGATCGAGTGCGCGGATTGCCGAAGTGTGTGATGTGTGGAGCTGCATGTTGGCAAATTGAAGCCAATAGTTTCCAGGTGCATGAATGGAAATTAGTGAGACGGGATCGAAGCTGTGTATTGGTGTTCGTGAAAAAATAATGAAGAGCGCGATCTGTAGTCGGAGAGCGGGATCGTGAAGTAGTGTTCGGAAAAGGAAGACAAGAGCGCAATTGATCATCGGAGAGCCTGTGACTGGAAGAAATCTCACGAACACCATCACGCCATATGGTGCATTCCCCCCATTTGTTTTGATTCTTTCTTCTTTGCCGAAATTAAAGGAGAAAAGAAATCAAATTCAGCTGTTCGTCGTATGTGGATTTATGGAAGAAGGAGCGTATCTAGGCAAGGTAATTAAGTACTAGGCATAAGATCATTTCAAAGGCAAACCCAAAATCATTGGGAACTGTTTCCTTTTAAGAAACCACAGTTTGCATGGAATGTGCACTGTGACATAGAATTATAAAATCATGTTCGATACCATTTTCGTTTATGTGTGAATCATTATTGTAGAAGAATAACAATTTAATATACTATGAAATCAAAGCTAAAGAGAGTTGGTAACGTTTAGTACAAGCAAGTACCTTGAATGAAATCTTTACGGCAATAAGACAATGATAATGTTTTCAAGTCAATTTTTATCATTTGGCAATTGATCTAAATTGCAAACAAATACTGTGTGTCAAAAGAGTCGGCAATAGACACTCGGTCGGGAGTCGTGCCCTACCATGATGATTCGGATGATGAGGGTAGAATGATGGTTGCAAACCTTATTCGTCGTTCGTTCGCTCGGTTTGATTTGATTACAAATGATGAGAACTGAAGAGCTTTGCTCTACTTGTCAATTGCCTTTTGGGGGGTACCTGCTGTGATAAAGTATGGATTATGATGAGGATTAAAACAACAGCTGGGAACAGTTTTGGCTGGTTTAAAAAATTTGAAAAATATTTCTATTGTATTTGAGAGCAATTCTAATGTTGATGTACAGTGAAAACAAAGGAGGACCTACAGTATTACCCTGAGGAACACTTGTTTTAAAAATATGCAGAATACTTTCTCTGTCATCGAGTTGTGGAGAAATGACGTTAGAATTGGTTGGAACTACATTTCAGTCCTGCATAACAAGGGAAAATGCATTTGAAGCGCTGTTTGATTTCTGAGAGTGGCTCCAGAAAGTGAACATTACTTTTACATTGTCATAGAACAAAATGTTCAATTTTTGCAACGAGTCAACCTTTAAAAATGCATTTTAAAGTTTTACAAGCAGCTTACAAAGTTATTTATATAATTTTTTAAAACAATATTCCCATAGTGGCTCCAGAGAGCTGCAACATTTCCACATTCAAACGATTTAAAAGTTTCTATTCTAGTTGTTTAGCTATGGTGCCAAATTTCAACAGCTATCCGATGCAACGAACGCAAATAGCGCGCACTGATTAAAACGAGTCAAATGGTGATCTGTTTACCTCGTTAAAGCCGATGCCCAATTGAGAAGACGTAAAAAAAATCCGGGAACGTACACACCGCGAAAAAAAACCATCAGCCGAATAAACAAATCCAATCGGTGCGGATTTGAAAAAAAAGTCGAAGGCCATTTTCAATTTGTTTACGTCCAAAAAATGTGCGCTATCTCGAAAGGAGAATGGGGAAAATTTTTCCTATTTGACTTTGCTCTGTGGGTTCGGATTTCAGCTTCACAGAAATGTTCAGTTGTTGCGAAAAACTTTGGAAGATTAATGAAGAAGCAACACGTTTTACGGCATCGATTCCCAATCGAAACTGCCGATGGAAATTCCTTTTTTAGGCAAGGCGTGGACGGACAACAAGCAGATTATTTGCGCTTAAAAATCAATTAACCAGTTTGATTGATGAAGCTTCTGCAAACAGCCTACGGTGAAATGATGTTGTTTTATGTCGGATTTCCCGTTTATTTAATCGTTTTTGTCTGTTGACATTTTCGTTGATTATCTCGATCGATGTTTTCCTAAATTTTAATTCGATTTCAAAGTTTTGCTCAAACTTTCAAAAATTAATTATCCTAATGGTAAAAATTCCTTGAAAAAATTTAACCCTGTTACTAGAGGCAAACTTTAGTGAAAAAAAATCTCCAAAAAAATTCGCCAAAATGACCACTAAAAGTATCATTTGTCATCGTTATCGGGGACCATCTTTTGGCTATCTTTTCCCGGGACAAATGCTCGTCTTTGGGAATTCATTTCGGGGGGGCGATTGGGACGCTTCCATCATCGAACTTGATACGGACCGGGCCCATATCAGATATGAAGGACCCCGGACACACAAAGATTGCACCGTCATAAAAACAATCTATGGACGGACAGCGGAACTGGGAGAGGAATCCATTAGTTTTATGTGTGTGCGCCGATACAAATTTTGTTGGAGGTATATTTTTTTTTTGCAATCGACAAACGAAATAATGGCAGAAGTTTGAGAGTGGTTTTATGAGCCATTTATCATCGCAATAGAACAGCTGTTCCGAGGAGTAGATTTGGTCCATTTGTGAGGCTTTGATGGATTCTCATCGATATGTTTGAGTGTTCTCGCCCATATCGTCGACGGGTATGAACGAGGAGTCCATTTGAATAACGGAATGACCGACCATGTACATATATGGATGTATCGCAGCATCATCATGAATGAATGAATGGGATTTCTGATCAATGGGAACCTTTTTCGCCTATCAGGAGGCCGGTTGATGCGAATAAATGCGCACGGGTGTAAATTCGATATGATGAAGCAATTCTCAACAATGATAGGACATAAACACGGCTTTCGAATATGTTTCTATTCATTTTTTAAGTTTAAATTTTACAAGTTAAAGTAATTTTTAGTCCTATTTGTCTTAATTTGTCTATTTTGTTATGTAGGATGTTTTTATCTGTTTTTTTATATTTTAAGCTTGCTTCAGATAGAATTGGAACCCAAAAAAAATGCCTGTATTTCAGTTATTTATTATTGGATTAATGATCTTTTTTATACAAATGTAGCGTTTTCTCCATACCTACTTTTAAGAAAAAATGCGAATAAAATGATTCGTCACGATTTCGAAGGAATTCTCGAATTTTTCCTGTAACACGGCTGAAGAAACGGAGCACACCTTCTTCGTCCATCTTTTTAGCTATCTTATTTCACCAGGTTTTCATCTGATTAATGTCTTTGACAACCTTTCCCTTTGCATTGAGTCTCATCTTTATGATTGCCCAGTATTTCTCAATCGGAACTAGGGCAGTGCAGTTGCAGGCCCTTTCTCTGCATACCTTTCTTGAAAAACTTTGCTGTCTAATGACAGCTTGCCGAATCTGTCCAAAAAATTACGGGATGGTCGTGGGATCGAATGAACGGCGAAATTTATTTTTGGAGACACTCTTGTTGATATAGTTCCGACGTAATTGTCTTACTTGTAACGAAACCTTTTTTCTGCCACAGCTGCAAAAGCCCTGCCAAATAATGAACTTTCGTGCAAATTTGTCGACAAAACTTTAAATTTTGCTGGAACATCCCCCCGAGCCGTTGTCAAGCAAAATTTTTGACCTCGGATTTGCCCGAAGTCAGCTTTGACGTAGGTATTTTTCGTCCATCAGAAGACACCCGTTGAACTAGCACGGATTTAGGCCACACTATTCTGTTTTATGGTCCGATTTGGCTGTTTGCTAGCTCGATACTACTTGATTCCTTCCCGAAGTCGAATTCTCCTCACGGTACTATGAGAAGCACTGAATGTTTTTGCCAAATCATGGTCCGACAGATTGGACTTCCAAAATCTTACCAAGCAGTTTCCGGTGGCAATTTCGGCTGTTTTGCTAGCCTATTTTTAATGCTTCTTTCGGATTCCATGTTGACAAAGTACAGTCGATTTACGAAATGTTTGTTTGTTTGTTCTAATTCTAAATCTTCACTCTATTTTTGTCTCAATTTTTCCTCATTTTCTGTCATATTTTTTTATTCTTGTCATATTTTGTTTGTTTTTGTTCTATTTTTATCTCAAATTTGTTTCATTTTGTTGAATAGATATCATTGAATTATATAAGAGCAAGGTGTTGGGAAAAAGTGGTAAAAATTTTGACACTTGTGACAAATATCGAAAACTTTACCATGCAAAAACATTTTCAAGATCCTCAATTTAGTTCAGTCTTCATTTTTTTTAACAACACGTGTTCTATTTTCGCATACTGTAATGCAAAAATAGCTCGATTTCTACCACATACGGCTGAAATAGAAACAGTGCTGTAAAAAAATTCAACGCCCAAAGATCTTGAAAACATTTTTACATGGAAAAATTTTCGAGATGTGCTACAAGTGTCGAAATTTCTACCACTTTTTCCCAACACCAGTGAACTTGCTCTAAGAAAAAGTGTTGGGAAAAAGTGGTAGACATTTTAACATTTTGAAAATTTTTCCATGCAAAAATTATCTCAAGATCTTTGGGCGTTGTATTTTTTTTACAGCACTGTTGATCTTGAAAATGTTTTTGCATGGCAAAATTTTCAAAATTTGCTAAAAGTGACAAAATTTCTACCACTTTTTCCCAACACCAGTGAACTTGCTCTAAGGAGTAGTTAGCCATGATTCAATAAAACATTCTATGTTCACTTGTTACCCAAACCTCACCTGAGTTAGACCTGCTTTACTTATCAGGTTATGGGCCCAAACACGGTCGCTTAGTAACGACTTTGTTTGGTGAGAAAAAAATTTTCAAGCGTAGACATTTTTTTGAAGAAGTTCTTGAAGATGTCCAATCCTAATGGTGGTGATGATAGAAGAGATGGAGCGCAAGCTGGCAGAATCGATGCCCCTAGATTATCAGGAAGTGTCGTTTCGATTCAGGCGAGAGAGATTCTTCGAGGATCAGAAAATTACAATTCCTGGGCTTTTCCCACCAAGGTGGTGCTCATCAAAGAGCGGACCTGGTGTGCCGTGAAGGAAAGAAGAGGATCCGGAAGTGAACGAACAGGCTCTGGCGACCATATGCTTAAACCACTGACCATACTGACTGGACACACGATTTCGTTTTCTGGATAATTTTATCAACCGTACGCAATGTCGATTCCAGAGTGCGCATCGATCGATTTGAAGAAATGCTATCCCAGTTAGGAAATGCCACCCAACTTTAAAAAACAGGCAATTTCTACGATTATATCGGGCTAAACAGGTACATTTTTCCTACAGAGCATTTTTGTCAAATTTTTCCGGTGCGCCAACTTCCGTCGGTATTGCGGACCCGCAAAATCTGACAAAAAAAAAATTAGACAGAAAATGGTTGATTTTTTGTTCTAAGTGTCATGTCAGTGTGATCAGTGCTTAAACATCGATCGGAGCATATGCGGCTTGGTGCAGAATGCTGAATCTGCCAGAGAATTAGAAGACAGCGGCTCAACAAGGAAGATCGGCCCGTTACGGAAGCTGACGGCGGTCGACTTTTAGGAGCAGAAAGGGACGACGAGATGATTTGCCAGTCCCCTCAAGAGTATGTCAACGAGATTTTACTTACGTGTTACCAGTTTGTGGAAGTTGGATGCCATGTTGACGACACCTGGTTGTGTAGTTTGCTGCTCAAAGGTTTACCGAAAAGGTATGATCTAATAATCCGAGGTCTTGAGTCGTCTGGTTTGGCTCTGACGGCTGACAAGGTCAAAGCGAAGATCATGCAGGAAGTCAAGGTGACAGGCGGTTCCAAATCCTCGGAAAACGAGAGTGCATTTTTCAGCAAGCAGAATGCGTCAAGAAAGCAGACTGAAAATGTACTGGAACTCGTCCACTCCGATCTGTGTGATTATATGGAGCAAACGTCGATGGGGGGAAGTCGCTTTTTTCTGACCTGCATTGACGATGCAAGCCGGAAAACCGTGGTGTACTTTCTGATGGCAAAAACGGAAGTACTTGAAGCGTTCCAGAACAACAAGGCATTTGCGGAGAACCGAACAGGAAAACGGATCAAGCGAATTCGAACAGACAACGGCAAGGAATATGTTAACCGAAGTTTTACAAATTTCTTGCGGTAGGAAGAAATTCAACGGATTAGCTGAACGAATGAACCAGACGTTTATCGAGAGTCTGCTTTTTGATGCGAGCCTCGGCACTAGCTTCTGGGCGGAAGCTGTTGCAGTTGCGTCGTACGTTGTCAATCGTTCGCCAACAAAGGCATTGTTGGTGACAACCGAGGAATTTTTTTTTTTTTTTTGGAAAGCATCCGGATGTCTCGCATCTTCGAATATTCGGAAGTCTGTGCCATGTATCTTAGTCGAGTACAGTGAAGGTTCAAAGGTTTAATCAGCAGAGAAGTCATTTTTGTGAATGAATGCCAGCTCAAGCGTGGCGAGAAATTTCATGAGCCCGAAAATGACAACGTGCGAGGAACGGAGTTGGTGATTCAAAGCGAACGAAGCGTAGCTGATGTCGATCAGGCTGTACCTAATGAAGCTGTTTTAGAAGATAACGACTCCGAGGTCAATGCTGATGAAACCCTTGATGAAACAATCTACAACGATGCTGATTCGATACTTGACGATGAACTGCAATCTTCCGTGCTCCCTCTACAATCAGAGGACCCACAAATGGACCCAGAAATGGAAAGAAGCGATGCAGGCTGAGTACGAGGCTCTTGTGGACAACAAAACGAGGCATTTAACTGAGTTGCCCACCGGGATATAAGTTGAAGACAAACCTCGGATGGATCAAACTCGAACGGTACAAGGCACGCTTGGTTGTCAAGGGCTTTTCTCAGGTCAAAGGCGTCGACTACAATGAAATGTTCTCACCATCCGGTACTTGACGTTGATGGCTGTCAAACTGAACCTCAAGATTCGTCAACTGGATGCAGTGACGGCGTTCCTGCAGGGAGATCTGATACTTCAAGATTGAATGCAACATGGTTCTCATTGTGACTGTGTACGTAGACGACATGCAGGTGTTTTCAAATAATCAGCTGTGTGGCGGCCAACCTCCAGAAAGAACTTATGGCGAAGTTCAGAATAAAGGACCGAGTGATGGACCAGAAGAGCTACACCAACAGTTTGCTACAGCGATGCAACATAGCTTATTGCAATCCTGCGGCTATTCCTGCAGATCTAAACCATAAGCTGACCAAGGCGATGTGTCCGAGCACCTAAGAGGAAAGGAAGCAGATGGAAATTGTGCCGTTCCGAGAACTTGTGGGAAGCCTGCAACTTGGCACAGTCTTCGAGACCCGATATCAGCTTTGCTGTCAAAGTGATCAGCCAGTTCCTTCAGAACCCAGGAAAGGCACATTGGATAGTAGCGAAGCGAATTCTTCGGTACCTGAAAGGTACGAGGTCGATGAAGCTGAATTACTCAAACGAGTCCGATGAAGATTTCATTGGATACAGCGACGCGGATTGGGGGAATGACCCAGATAATCGTCGATCGGTCACCGGCTATGTTTTCAAGCATGCAGGTGGCACAATTTCGTGGAGCTCTCGAAGGCAGGCTACAGTTGCTCTATCTACAATGGAAGCTGAGTTCATGGCGGTTTCGATGGCAACCCAAGAAGCATTGTGGTGGCGTAGACTAATATCTGAAACTGTTCGAATTCTTTGTGACAACCTTAGTGCTATACACCTGGTAAACAAGGAAATTGAATATTCACCTAGGAGCAAGCACATAAATATCCGTCATCATTTTGTGCGTGAAAAGGTGGAGCAGAACATCATCAAATTGGACCATGTCGAAACGAACAAGCAAGTTGCTGACGTTCTCAAATACTAAGGCGGTACCAACTCTGAAGATGGATAAAGAAAGGAAGACTCTCGGAATCCAGTAATTAATTGGATTAAGATTAATGGGGAATGTTAGATAGTAATCAATGAATTATATAAAGAATAGTTAGTCATGATTCAATAAAACATTCTATGTTCACTCGTTACCCAAACCTCACCTGAGTAAGATCTACTTTACTTATCACATTTGGTCTCGTCCTTGTCTTATTTTTGGTTCTTTTTTCTTTTTATTGTCTTTTTTCCTGATTTGGTTTAATTTTCGTTCTTGGTTTGTGTCATATTTGTTTGTTTTAGTTTTAGTTTTTTTTTGCTAATTTTTGTTGCATTTTTGATTTTTTCAATTTATTTCTTATTTTTGTCATTTTTATTATATTTTCATTCTTTTTTTTGATTTTTTTTTTTAAATCGTAGCTGGAATTTTTCCAATTTTGTCTTTAATTCGTTTATTTGATTTGAACATTGAATTTGAACTCAAAACAACTGATAGTTTAACTTTCACGTCGAAAACATTAAAAACATATCTTCGTTTTCCGACTATTTCAGGATTTTATCCATACAAAAACATCAAAATAAAAATTGTTGGTTCCACAGTAAAGTCAGCAAAGATCTGTGAAAAAAACATCGCTAAATCCTGACCTTTTTTTGAAACAGCAAAATTCAAACCATTCAGTGAACCGAACCGAAAGATGTCATCTGATGTGATTTGCTTCTGGAAGGGCGCCGCGTAAAAACCGTCAGCATCCAATAAGCCATCATGTATCTACCAAAAACTCCTCCTAGTTAATCCTGTCCCCGGGAGGATTTTCAGGTCCAGGAGTTTCGAACCCCACTGCCCATTACAATGTCTCGCCAAGAATTTTGCCATTCGCGCGAAAAACTTTACGACGAAGCACTGGGAAAAACGAAGGAAGAAAAAACTGGAGCAATATAAGACTTACAGCCCAATTTCCGTACCCGCCTGATTCTCATTCCAAAATCAACGACGGGAAGAGAATAAGTATTACCTTCAACAATGAAGCCGAACCGAAACCAAACTGGAGGCAAAATTCTGCTTCGCACCTCGTTTTGCGTTTTTCTTTGTTTTTCTCTCAGGTTAGCAGTAAGGCGTCATAAGCTTCGAGCAACAATTTTATGGGGCGATGCTTTGAAGGTGAATGAAAATTGAGCCACACTTCCTTCAAAACATCCACCCACACCCACGCACAAATACATACCTAAGCCAGCGCCTTCTCAACTCAGGGCCACGTGCTACATAAGGAAGAACCAACAGCCAAACCATTCAAGGTCTTGCTTTAAGGCGGCGAAGCTTGAAGGTCTGTCCTGTAACGTCTCCGGGGCAAAGGAAGCGAGGATAGGGATGTCACAAGAGGGAAATCCGTGATGAGATTCACACGCGTCCGCCCGTGGATGAAGATTTTTGGCCTGCCGGGAAGAAATCTGGGGTTGGTTTTCTTTTTTTTTTTTTTATTTCTGCTCTGGCAGGGTGGTAAAATTGAGTTGAATATCCACTCAGTTTTGTTCTTGCTCTAAGGAAGAAAACGTTTTATCCATCCTTTTTCAGTGAAACGTTTCTGAATATAAAGAATGGAGTTTTTTCTTTCCGTTTTTCTCCTTTTTTACACCAAGATACCACCTTTGGCTTTTAGCAATGCAAAAAGTATCATTTTTTTTTTTTGGTCATCATCAGAAGAATGTGTAACATGCATATTCGTCATCGTTGACACACTTTATGACAAGCGTTTGCCGGTATGGTTCACTAGAAAGTTATTTAAGGTGGAAAAGCATCCGATTCTTCTGATGCTCGAAAGAATTTGGTGATTCAATGCAGAATCGCACCACTTATTTGTGTATTTCTTTTAATCACTCTCTGAAAAGTTGCAGTAACTTTTATCAGTCCGAATGATATGTTCTCAAATCCGAAAAGTTTCACGTAGCATCATTAATGTATTCTTCTGCCATTCTCAAACTATTCCGATCGTCAAAGTTCAATACTGTCCATTACAGTTTAGCAACTATGATCCGGAACATTTTGGTCCTTCGAGCCGGATTATACCTTCTTAAAAATAGGGACCTAACCCAGCAATTCGTGATTTCGTTTTCACTTCTCCATGTTTTCTGAGCTCTTGAAGTTCTGACAGTGAACTTTCTACTGGCGATGAGCAAACCAAAAAATATCTGTAATTTTTGCAAAATATTTTCTCGAAATTTCAAATTGAAATAAACAAATCGAAATAAAATCTTATGTCAACATCTACTTCGCGTTGGTAAGTTTTTCAACCAGAAACTTTTCAGTATCTTCTAAGAAACTGGAAGGAAAAACAACCTAATTGAAGTTGTGCAAGCGATCCACTGAAACGGTGCAGAATAATAGCCATCGGGTAGCGCCCATCTCAGATTCCCGGGATCCAAACATCTTCCAACTATCTTCTAGAAGTAAACTGAAAATTTCCATCCTCCTAAAATAACACCGAAACACTGGGAACAAGGAAAGCGGGATTTCCCGATACCGATTCCATCTAAATAGTCAGGTGAACCTTTCCTTCGAAAAGGAGGAAGTTAATCATCGGGTTCATTCTAATTTTTACCTCCTGTCCATCGTAGGAAAAACTTTTGAACGAAAACTGAGTAGATTGTAGCTAACAGGCGAGAAAGTTTTCTTAGGATCCCATAGTTTCATCACATCAGGGAGTTAATCAAATTCGCTAACCCCTTTCCGGGAGGGTCGAGAGAGGGGCTTGTAAGAGATCAAGAAAATGAAAAGGAAAATAAACTTTCACCTCTTCGTGCTCCATGATGATGATAAGTTTGGTTATGTAAATAGTGACCTTTTCCCATTTGTTTGTAGCAACTCACTAACCGGTTCGCTTTTGTTTCTCCCTCATTCCAGGTTGACAGTATTAGCCATCGTAGCAGGCGTCTTCAGCTACGATCGAAGCGTGCGATGCGTCGAACTGCTGTGGTTCTTCCAGATTGGCTACCTAGGCATACTGGGGCGTAAGTATTTCTTTTCTTCGACTGTTGTTTGTTTACATAAGAAAACTTTTCTTCCGACTATAGTCTGTATCCTGTTGGAGGTGGCGATCTGCATCGTATCGATGCGGGGTAGTATTCTGGATACGGGGCCCCGAGCTGCCATGCCCTATCTACTCTACAGTCGGGTTTTGGTTATGTTATTGGACCTGACCTGGCTTATTTTGGGGGCGATCTGGATGAAGGACCACTACGTGGACTGCCCGATCGAGGAACCCAAAAAAATTATGGTTGCCGTAATCGTGTGCAATATGCTGATGATCTTCTGTATGATCACCACGATCTGGTGCACATTTGATCCGGCCGGAAGATCTTGGGTCAAGATGAAGAAGTACCAGAGGTCGATGCGGGAATCCGAGTCCCGATTCAATTACAAAAGAAGCGGCAGCCGGAGTAGAAACTGGCGCCAGAGAAAGGTTATCCGAGCGTATCAGGACAGTTGGGATCACCGGTGTAGACTGTTGTTCTGTTGTATGGGCAACAGCGACCGTAGTCGGAACTCGTTCACCGATATCGCTCGACTGTTGAGCGATTTCTTCCGGGATCTGGACGTCGTTCCGTCAGATGTTGTGGCAGGACTGGTGCTGCTCCGGAAGTTCCAGAAACTGGAACGGGAGGCCATCGTTCGACAGGTAGAACACATGATCAAGTAAAGATGATTAGATTTGATCCAATGTTTTTTTTTCATTTCAGAGGAAAAACGGAACGTACGAATTCCTTTCCGGAGTTCCGATTACTGCAAACACTCAGTTCCTGGCCCTTAACGATTCCAAGGATTACGATCACTTTCAGGTGAGAAACCTTCGACACCTTAATATTCCATCGGTTATCTTATTGATTTTCATTTTTCAGACCGTAATCCGGTACATGTACTTCGCCCAAGGTGCCTACGGGTGGCCCATGTTTCTGATGACCCACTCGAAAACGGGCGTCTGCCAGGTGGGATCGGAGCTGACCTGCTGTCTGTCCTGCTGCCGGCGCAAATCCGGCGTCGAGGTGGTGGAAGATAATTGCTGCTTCTGTAACTACGCCGCACTAAAAAAGATGCTGCAAGTCGGAGAGGTAAGATCAACCTTTCAAATTTTCAAAACAACCTACTCTAAACTCTCTTCCAATCTCATCAGATCGAGGTCATCTACGCAACCTACCACGTGGACATTGGGGAGACGCCGTTTTTCGTGGCGGTGGACTACAATTACGGCAAGGTGGTGGTCAGTATTCGGGGCACGCTGAGTATGCAGGACGTCCTGACGGATCTGAATGCGGAGGGTGAATGCCTTCCGTTGAATCCTCCCCGGGAGGATTGGTTGGGACATAAGGGTATGGTCCAGGCTGCGCTCTACATCAAACAGAAGCTTGAGGAGGAGAATCTGATCCAGCGGGCGCTCGGTCACAATCCGGCCCGGGGAACGCAGGACTTTGGGTTGGTCCTGGTCGGTCATTCGTTGGGCGCAGGAACGGCCGCCATTCTGGCGATACTGATGAAGCAGCAGTACGATGATTTGCACTGTTACAGCTATTCGCCGCCAGGTGGTTTGCTGAGGTAAGAAACGCTCAGTTTTTCGATTGTTTTCCAGCTGTTTTTATGTTTATGTGCATGATATGAAGTTCAAATTTGCATGTCGAATTCTAAAATGCTGTCCACAAGAGCACAATACAGCGATTTCAGACTGTCTGTTGACTAGTTTATAAACGTACGTCATGCGATTAAAGGGCGTTGATCTACGTTCCAGGAGCCCATGTTGATCTTTAGAGATGGTCTGACGTTCAGTTTAGTACAGCACTACATAAACGAGGCTCGTAAAAACTTTCAATAAACGGCTCAGAATCGATATTCCTCGAACATTTTCCGCTCTTTCAATGTTTCCAGGTTTATTGGAATTGGAATTATCGATGCAATTTTCCAAATCTGGGGAAATATAACCTCCTTTAACGATTAATTGAAGATTATGCGTTAAGCGATCAATGCCATGTTTTGGCAAGATGTAATCACAAACCTCTTTTCAGCTGAAAGCCCATGTTTTTGTCAGTGCGTTCTGTTAGGGAGCCACTCCACCCTAGTTTTTGATAGGCATTTGACAGATTCTGAAAATCTGTTATACATAATATAATTCTTCTTTCAATTTGTGAAGGTCAGTTGCGTACAAATTACACTACGTTCCACAAAAAACAGCTTTATGGGAGTCCTTCGTTTGTTTTTAGCTTGATTTGCTCTTCGGAACTTCCTTTTTTCAAGTATTCATTCAGCCAAGTCTTTTCGTTTCTCTCAAGCCAAAATGTCCAATAGACACATTCCACGCGCTTGTACCGCTCAAAAGTGATTTTTAACAAAAAATCTCAAAATTGTCTATAATTTTGATAATTCAAATCACACAAAACCAACGGAAAAAAGAGAAAAAAGTTTTTCTACACAAGTTTTAGATGATTTTGAAAATCAGTTTTTTTGTTGGAAAAAGTGATGTTTTTGACAACTTTTACAAAATCATTAATTTTAATATATGGATGATTTTTTTTTTTAATATTTTCAAGTATGTTCAGAAGCCAAAAAACACAGCTTCATTTTGTAGAAAAAGAATTTGTTCATATCCAATGTTTGAAAAGCGAACAAAAACAGTCGGAAATGAGTAAATTCACGTCACAAAAAAAAGGAAGTTTTTAATTTTACGAGAAAACTGTGAAATTTTTTTAAATATAAAAATGAGATTTTCTTTGAAAATGATAAGACGATTCTAAAACTCTAAACTTTATAGAAATCGGTTGGAATCTAGCAGAGTTACAACAGCACGAATGAGTGAATTCACGTCACAAAATTTGAATTTTTGTTAAATTTTATATGAAAAATTTGTTCTGAAAGTTGTTTTGACCCTCCAGATGGTCGGATTTTTACAAATCGACCATAACTTAGTTGATTTTTTTAATGAGTTGATTATTTTCAAATAAAAATACAAAAAGATTGAAAAAAATATATTTTTTTTGGTGGATCTTTAAACAAAGACAGTAGTAATTTTGAAATATGATCCCTCAATATGTTGCAATTCAACTGCCAATCAAAATCAGGAAAAAGGTAGGTGCAGGTACTGAAAATTTATGATTGTAAAAGTCGGAACAACAAAATATCGTTTTGGAAAGTGTACATAAAATTTGAAGGCTCCAATGAATGGTTCAGTATAACCACAGTATAACTTAATATTTCGTGACGTGAATTCAGTCAACTACCCTGTTCTGTTTGAACTGAGTGAATTCACGTCACAACTTCAAATAAGCATAACTTCGTTCGTTGTTGTTCAATCGAAAAGCTTCGTACATCAAATTGTGGGTAATTGTTTTCTTTACAACTCATTCGAAGACACCGATGTTCTATTTTCACAGAGAGAACAGGAAATCAAAGATGTATGTACTAAAGTCCGAAATGGTTAATTCTAGCGTGAATTCGCGTCACAAAAGTAATCAATCACAATAAAAACAACTTAAATTTTAAAATGACCAAATAATATTCATTTTGAAGGAAATTCAATTTGCGACCGTTTGCTACCATTTTTTTCATTTTCAAGTAAATTGGTTGACAATAGAATGATAACAGTGCAGAAAAGTCCGGAAAAGCGATTTCACGCCACGGTGGAATGTGTCAATAGTTGATGTCTGCTGAAGGTGTGAAAATTTTGGTAGATGTCCATGAAAACTATCATTGCACAGCCAAGTCTACCTAGTTTCGCATTTTTATCCGTGCACAGTTGACACAGTTTAGCGCTGAACGTTCTTTCCTGAGTCCAAAGGCAAGGTTCCGGTAGCATTTTCCTGTTTTCTGAAAACCAATCCAGTCTATTCACCGACTATCTAATTTGTCGTTTTTGAGAAGATGTTCATCATGTCATTCTTCCCTGTCATATCAGGGGATTGTGATTTTTGGATCATTTTCCTTTTGCTCCAGACTTGATTCAATAGAACCGAGATTGTGAGGCGTGACCTATCCTTGAAAGAATGTGCAGCTTTTGCTTACGGCTTAATGCGCCACTCCCTGGTTTGCCCGGCCAATGGGACCCACCAAAGGGCGAGTTTTTCCTTCTTCTGCTACACCTCTCCTGAAATGACCGTTCACCTAAAAGTGATAAAGTAAGCCAAAGGCATCAAGTGGCTCAGAAAAAAAATCAAAATACCAAAAAAACTCTAGTCACCAAAAAAGGATCAGGTCGGCAAAGAAGATCTGACATCGCTGAAGTGTTCATTAAAATATGTCATTTTATACTTAATTATTTATAATAAATTAAATTGGGGTTTTCAAAATGAGTAAGTCAAACACTGAAACACGTGTGGTTCATTTGGAAGCTAGAATCAAAGAGACTGGTCCGTTTATTCTTTATATTTAACAAAGCCTCGCCAGCGAGGTTAACATGTCGATTGGGTAAACAGAAAGGTATCGGACCTACATCTCGAAGAAGTCAATTAGCTAATCATTACAATCGCCGCTTAGCTTCAGCAGTTGAGCGTCTGCCGAACACCGATCTTAATAGCTTTTCGAGTCGATTTGAGTTAGAAGCAACTGGAATTCAACGTTCTCCTTTAAAAGAGAACTTCTGCAAAAAGTGGAATGCCTTAAACGGGAAAATTCTAAACAAAAGATCAGACTTCAATTTTAGGGCATTTGACCGTGTCTTCAAAAAAAACTTCAAAAAATATTCAGACCCGACAAAAAGATTTATCCCCTATTCTGGATTCGAACTCCCGTCCGCGCTGGGAGAGTCCTCAGGCTTTACCGCCTCGATTCGGAAATGCTCTAGCTACGTAACTCGATTTCGAATCATTGTTATTTCTCGAACCGCTCGAGGTCGCGATGGGCGATTCGAAAACTCGTGTAAGTGTAGAGTGTTTCCGTCCAATTTCGAATCCCGTTGTCGTTGTGAGGGAATAAGAAGTTTGGTGGTTTGGGGGCCGTTTGTTTTTGGAGTCGTCAGTTGCTTTTCGTCTTCTACTCGCAGGGAAACCCTTGAACGAAACCATAAGGGATTATTGTGTGCACGTTTACCTCCCACAAGCTTTACCCTTATTATCGATTATTCTGGTCAACTTTTGGCGACGGTTTCTTCTGTTCACACACCTGACTCGATCCACGATTTCAAACCAAAGGATCGCAATGCAGCCTTCTATTTATTTTTTTACCGGGACTACGTAAATCGAATATGTACTTTACAAATTTCCCCGACACATTTTCTTGACCAATTCTAGAGTTTGATTTGATTAGGTCGTATGAGCCACATAACGAGTTTCGAGAAAATCACCTTCTTTCAGAATTGTCTGAAAACTTGGTATTCAATCTTAAAATGGATTAAAAATATGCCTGCGTATTCGATACGGGCATTAATTTTGTTCTTAAAAGTCAAAGTGTACTTACAACCTTTTGCATTGATTGTTTAGCGCAAACGTCTTTTTGCAAATTGATGAATCCCAGCTTGATAATTTGTCGAATATTTCGATATTCCGTTGGAATTACTCTGAAGTAAAGTTTAAACACTCGGAGCCGTAAATATAACACGAAAATGCCTGCTTGAAGGCTGTTTGCATCGACTTGCGCGGTACTGTCAATCGCAGGAATATTTCTATTTGGGGCTGTTCACAAATTACGTAAGCACATAGGGGGGTGGGGGGGTTTCACATTTGCTTATGATCTCTTACTAGGGGGGTAGGGAGGGTATCCAAAAATCTTACGTAAGAAATGTTACATTTAAAATTCATCACAGCCACAGCCATACGAAACCATATTACTCTGGTTTTGCGTTGTGCACCATCACATTTCGAAAATGACTTCATCCAGAAAAAAATCTTTAGAAATCAATATAAGGCGCTTTAAATAATGAATTTCTAGACACTTTTTCCAGTGGTAGACACTAACAACTCTAAATTTTACAAATGATTTACCAAAAAAAAATCCTAAAACTTTATCGTTTACCGCTGAATGAGTCTGACCTTTCAGATTAGTTGACAACGTGATTGTCGTTAAAGATATTTTTTCAACATTTTTAAGATTCTCAGGTAAAAAACATAACAATTTTTTATGGTACCTTGTGCTAACCTGATCTCTCTATTTTAAATCGGAATTTAGATTTTATATTGTTTATTCGATTGTGAAATTTATTGAAAATTATTATTACCCCAAAGATGCTAAGTCTTGAATAATGTTTTCTTTTATTATTTATGGTATTGTTATGTATAGATTGTGTTCTTCAAATACAGTTTTTTAATTTTACTTTGTTCAGAAGCATGTCAGATTTTTAATAATTTCAAGCTATTTTTGGAAAAAAAACGTTTCAATTTCCCAAAGAATAATAAACGTAAGATCTTACTAGGGGGGAGGGGGGGTTTTGAAAAATCTTACTTTGTCTCACCAGGGGGGGAGGGAGGGTTGAAAATTTCCAAAATCGTGCTTACGTAATTAGTGAACGGCCCCTTTGACTATTGACATTGCTTAATATCACCTTTGACTCCGTTGAGCAATCAAGTAAAGCGTAAACTATTTCAATGCTGACGAATGTTTGGTGCATCTGTAGGAGTTAAAAAAATCTAAAATTTAATGACAATGAAGTCCAATTTTTTCAATCGACAGTTTAATGCATACATACAATGATATACCTTTGTGTCATTTTGTTTGTGTGAAAAAAAACATCAACGGATCATCAATAGTGCATCATCAATAGAGCAAGTTCACTGGTGTTGGAAAAAAGTGGTAGAAATTTTGTCACTTCCAGCACATTTTGAAAATTTCGCCATGCAAAAACATTTTCAAATCAGTGGCCTTCAAATTTTTTAACAACACGTGATGTACTTTCGCATGCTGTGATGCAAATATAGCAATATTTCTATCACATACGACTGAAATAGAAACAGTGCTGTAAAAAAATACAACGCCCACAGATCTTGAAAACATTTTCGCATGGTAAAATTTTCAAACTGTCAAAATTTCTACCAATTTTTTCCAACACTAATGAACTTGCTCTAAGGTGGCAACGGCTTTCGTAACTGGGTTCTGGTAAAATGGGCACCAAACTGCAGATGCATATTCGAGAGTTGAGAGAACTATTCTGCAATACAGGCTTTTAAGGCTGTAGACATCTTAAACTCCTTTGTTACGCGAAATAAGAAGCGAAGACTTCTAGAAGCTTTATCAACGATGTAATTCGCATGAGTCTTAAACTGCAACCGGTGGTCTAGGATAACGACCGTTTCGTTGATGTGGTCCATCCGGGCGATGATTTCGAAAATGAAATGACCTCACATTTGCTGCGGTTCAGAGGCAGGCAGTTGGTATCACACCAGCGAGCGAAGGTGTTGAACTGCCTTTGCAAGAGATCGATATCGTCTTGCCCGTTGATGGTCTGGTAAAGTTTGAGGTCCTCGGCATACACAAGTTTTGGGCCGTTCAGGAGAGTGACGTTAAAATAAATGACAAAAATTATCGATCAAAAGTGGCTTCCTGTAGAGTCCAGTTAAAACATTTTCCGATTTATAAACGCTTTTTCTTCTAGCAAATACTCAGCTTCTAATTTCCACGTTTTCACTTCTAAGCTGTCAAATCACTTTCTTACTCTTTTCCAATGCCGTCTTTGATTATACATAAACTTATATTTGTTATTGATGTAGACAATCACAACAATTGTCATCGACCGGTGACCCTACACTTCCCTGGGGAGCGGAAAATTGCTTTCCAGTTTGAGCTGATAACTTTCGTCCCGTTAAATAGCTTCGAAACTAGTCCAGTAGGGATCCACAGAATCCTAAACGTTCGAGTTTAGCGATTGCAATATCGTAATTAACTTTACCGAAAGCGACAGACAGATCAGTACAGATGGCATCAATTTGGAACTTCATGGCAAAGCTATCTTGCACGAACGATGTTAAAGTCAGCAAATTTGTTGTCGTGTATCGTTTCGCAAAAATCCGTGCTGATCGTTGGAAAAGTATTGCTTTTAGGACGAGAAAATCGGATCCAGAACAACCAATTCAACCGTTCAAGAATATTTGGGACGGAAGCCCGAATTCTTTCCGCTGATTTTTGACGTACTTCCAGAAAGATCTCGGGTCGGCAGCATAGGGATTGGATATATCGAGCTCGTTCTTCCATTCGATAGAATCCAGGACGAGCACCTACCTGACTGATAAACTAGTCGAAAGTTCTGAAAAATAAATAAACTGAGTCAACATTTTTTTTTACTTATGATTTGTCTTATGAGCAGTCCCTAAACATGCTTATAATTTAATACCTTTGGGTCTTTCATTTTCATTGGGTTCAAGAAAAGTTTCTTGGAACATTCGGTTATCTCTTTTAGTTGCATTAAAAAGTAGGTTACATAGTTATAATTCTTAAGATTTTTCTGATGGTCCTACCTATTTGATATTATTTTGCAGATTTCTTCGGACAGTTGCTTCGTTTCTTCTTCTAGTTTCTAGTTCTTCTCAGCTCATTAGGAATCACATCTTCCCTAGAAGTCAGCCAGCAATCGAAAGAAGACGAATCTTG
>NC_073691.1:12784072-12884072 GCF_029784155.1 Uranotaenia lowii | reverse complement strand
GCCGAAATAGCCATATGGTTTCCAGCATACCGAAATAAATCCATCGTTCATTTTTTATTCATTGAAAAAGTGAAGAAAGCATAACTCTGACAAACTTGATCAAGGCGTACCAAGTACGACAGCCAAGATCCCCAGATATCCGAGACGCTTTCAAGAGAAGGTAGAGGGCTATTGAGGTCAAAACTCTGGAAGGCATGTACGCAGATGTGCCCAGTGCCCAGCCTACCAAACGGTGTTGGTGGCGCCACCGAAGTACGAGCTAACAGGTCGCCCAACTTAACCTCAAGCACTGTGACACAGCACACCAGCTGTTGCGGCAGATGACAGTTGAGGAAAAGTTGCACATCGCACTAGTGGCATCCAACATCGTAGATCATCTGACGGCAGTTACTGGGTCACCGATGATGCCAAGACGACCATGATTCCCTATCCAAGAGGTAGAGGTAACAGAAAACGAGGGCTAGTGATAGTCAAAGTGAGTGGAATCTACTTCTGTAGTTACTATGCCCCGTCAAGATGGTCCTTGGAAAAGTTCGACGCTATGATAGACAAGATAGTGGATTTGATTACGGATAGACCCCATGGTAATTGCCGTGGACTTCCAATATTTGAACCGAAGAACGGGAAAGCCGCCTAACTTACCTCAGGGGTCAATACCTGCTGGAGGCCCTGGCGAGATTTAGGGTAGGCCTGATGTACGTATGTACCACCAGAATCTACCACAGAAATGGCAGTGAGTCTATCATAGAATATCCTTTAGTAGTCCGGTGGTGTCGTGCGACTGGGGGGTGCCTACATGAATAGCTTCTTTGTTGAGGTCTTAAAGTTGGAGCGGAACCTGTACAACCCGTTAACGGAAAGGTTAACAAGGTTTTTTGATCGTGCATGTGACGCAGCGATGTCCAGGAGGGGCAAACGAGAAACCACTAGGTCACCCGTCTACTGGTGGACACTGGAAATTACAGTTCTGCGCGACAGCTGCGATAGGGCTCGGCGCAGCGTTCAGAAGGCAAGCAATCAAGAAGAGAGGGGGAGCGCAGGCCGCTTTTCAGGTTGTGACCAAGAAAAAAAGTGGGGCGCCTGAGGCGTGCCTGGTTAAACTACGTGAGATCATCAACGAGCTGTTCCCACAGCTCGAGGTTATCCGGCATTCCGAACTTTACCGAGATCATAGAATTTCCCGAAATGTACCGGTCATCATCAGTTTCGCTTTCGGAGGGGTCGTTGCACCATGAATACCACGCTCTGTCATCGAAATAGCGAAAAGAGTCAGGCTAACCAAGAGAAGACACTTTCGTTGCCGTGCGCTTATCACTCTGTATATGAAGAACGCTTCCAACAGCGTCAGTGGGGAAGCGATGGCGTTATAGCTCATCCGTATGAGTATCCCGGCGTACATGTGTATAGGCTTGTGGGAAGTTACTTCCCGGAGAGGGGGCAACAGGTCTCTGCGGGCGTTCCACAAGGGTCTAAACTTGGCCCGGTCCTGTGGAACATTACATATGACAAATGAGCTTTCCAATGAGAGCGCAACGCCTAATGAAATCTCTCACACGGATTACGTTGAACTCCTGGCAATCCGTAGAAGCAGGGGGAGAATACTGTTGCGCATGACCACGTCGAACTTACGGTACGGAGTGGCGGCCTGGAGGCAACAGCTTGAAAAAACCATGAACTATTACTTTCTATTTTTTTATTTTAGAGGATAAAAATCCTCTATAGCTTGTTAAAACAAGCTTGGTCATTCGTCCTCTAAACCATAAACTGAAATTAACCTCACTTTCTGTTTCGTAGCTGTAATACACCTTCTAAATTCTGCTATCAGAATTTAGCGGTTTTGACTGTGTTTTGATTCCGGAAATGTCAATTTGGTCTAGAAATCAAAAAGGAAATTTCATATTCACAATTTACATTAGGATTCAGAACGTAAAGCCAGGAGCTTTAGAGGCGCAGTTAATTAATATTTAATATCGATATACCAGTAACCGTATCTCAAACAACCCGGTACCCGAAACAAGAAAAACAAAAACGGAAACTATCGGTTTACTCCGCTGCAAGCAAAGCAGCTAGTATGTGTAGAGGGTACTGGTTTTAGAATCTGATCTCCTGGTTTCCCATCCGTCGTTCGTAGGTCGCCGTCAGTCAGCCATTCACTCCACTCGTCACCCCGTGTGGTAGGAGTTGGGTTGGAAGTTTGAGCCATGTATTTGTGTGATTATAATGGTGGAGTGTTTTAGGTGAGAAATTCCAGCGCCGGTGAGTAAACGAGTTCCGTGTTTGGCCCGCCACCCAACAACCCAGCAACGTCACACCAAATTCTTCGTTTCCCGGACTTCTCCCGCCCGCCCGGGAAGTCGACAGCAACTCAGTTGTGGAGTTGTGTCTACCCGAATGTGGGAGATACTTTAGTCTGGATGGAAATCTGTTTTTTGTTACCAAACCACACGAAACATCAACACACATTAAAATCAATACTACCAACATAATATCGATGATATAATAAAAATATTTACTACAGAGTGTACCTACTTACTACTAAGCAATATAACGAATACATCTTTACAGCATCTTTCGCCCGAAGAGCTCGGTACGCTCCATCAGTCTGTCTGCAGCACAATTTGTTTTACGCTATACCTATTTTTACAGTCTATATAGATATTTGGAAAGTACCATCCAACTCCGGTTTTTTTTCGTTTCTGCTTGACTGAAATATCAATGAAGTGGAGAGATTGCGGATTAAAGTAAGTGGATTTCAGAAAATATATGCTTCCTCACCGGAATTGAACCTGACGTTGAAGGAAAGTTTATCAGCTTTGTCTTTGTGTCGTATGGCTGCTTAATTCGTATTTTATACTGAAAAAATTTAATTACTTAATAGTCTAAATTTTTTAAAGTTTTTTTTTGTTATGTTTTATTTTAAACGGCTCATACCTTGCGGCTTCAAGGAGCCAAACTTCGTATTGTATGTTTACAATTGTTTGCTTTAGTCTAGATCATCACGTTTTGAAGAGAACAGCGAATAGACTTGGAAATATGAAAGTAACAAAAATTATAGACGAAGATCAATTTGTGAAAGTTGATATTTTAACTATAAGTTAAATTGCGATCTAAATAAGAGCATCTGAAGTACACATTAGGCTAAGTAAACGGTACCTACCTGGCGGAATTGAAATCAGAATCCTCCATGAACGTGGTTCGGATCATATGATTTGCAAAACAGGCGCTTCAGCAACACACAAACGTTCTATGAATCTATGTCACTTTGGTTTTCGATATGCATCTAATTCAGTGGTTTTCGAGGTGGTTCCTTCCGCCGCCAGGGGGGCGTTGAGAGCTTCTCAGAGGGCGATGAGCCTAATGTGGATTTTTGAGAGGCGTTGGAAGGACTCAGGTGGGCGGTAAGGCTATATTGATTTTTGAAAGCTTCAATTTTAAAACAGTTCCAAATTAAAATGATAGTATTTCAAGAAGTAATTAATGGAGAATTGACTAAACTTTGGATCGATTCAAGAATAAATATCAAAACTTATCGTTCCTTTTACGAAGCTTCAGTAAGGATTGATTTTCGCTTCACAGGCAAATTCGAAGACTTAACACATAGCGGATCTAATATGAGAATTCATGTTTTTTTGCTTGCCACGAATATGGTAATCTTAGAAGCATAACTTAAACGTTATAAATTTAATGAGAAAACTTTATTATACCAAATTGAACCCATAACATTTTGTAACTAAATTATACAAAATTTATTAAAAAAAAATCCAGTGAGATTTGAGATACAGAATGCCGAATTTCAGTATCTTTTGTTTTGGATTTTTTCACCGTCCTTAATGTGTTAACAAAAAAATCTGTAATTTGAATTTTTAAAACATTAACATTTTTATTAATTTTTTTCTCAAATTTAATTGTCGCCATTAAAAAAATACTTCAAATCAAATTGATTCTTTAGTTTATTTTAAACGACTGCCGAAAATATGAAAAATATAAATTTTAACGTCTTATTTAATCTACCGCTAAAAAATGCGAAATAATTTCCTCGAAACTTCAAAGGCGTACATCAGATTTATATGTTTCGTAGAACTTCTAACAATTTTTAAGCTAAACTTTGTAAAAATAATTTCATTACTACGTATTTTGTCATTTCCAAACATTGTTGATCATTTGAAACTCTCAGAACCAAAGAACGACCATGTGCATAAAAATGGTTTTTGAGGAAAACACGCTTCCGTGTTTTTGTTTCATCCGTTTTTCACATTAAAATTACTGTAATATATCCTTAATTATTTTGTTAATAGTTCAGACCTGCAGAATTTGTCCAGTAGAATAACAAAATGGTGAATACTAGAACATTGGATTATTGCTCAGTTGAACAGGAATTTGAGTTTTTTTTATCAATTTTTCTTTGGAAATGCATAAGTCTGATCATAATGATTTTATTGTATTTCTTGGAAATACAATAAAATCATTATTGTTTCAATGAAATTTTAAAGTTAGTGTATTTACAGTTTCGTTTATAATTCTATAGAAATGTGAAACGAGCGAATCATCACTTCAACTTTCAACTTCCACTACTCCTTACTCTGATGTTATTTTTCATATGCAAACATTCGTCCGAAGTTCTATAAATTAAATAGAAATCGCATTTTTCAATCCAACCCTAAAATATTGTACCTCGAGTAACTTTTGAATCAATCGATAGAACTTTTCAAAAACTTCTCACAAGTTAGCTTTATTTTTCAACAATCCAATCACTTTGCAGAATTTCAATAATATTCAGATGTTGCGCAGCTTCTGAGATACTGCAGTTTGAGTGCGAAAAGCTCAAAAAGTTCGATTTTCGTAGAATTACTGTATCTGTATGCTGTATGTAAAAAAAAATGCTGTATCTCAAGTCATACACATACTAGAAAACTTAAATTTTGTGTGGTAATAGTGTGATAGTTCATTTATCTAACGTAGAATATTTGAACAAAAAAAAGAAGTAACAAACGTAAGTAAGAACAAAAAAAAGTAGAATATTTTAACAAAAAATACCATCAAAATAAACAGTAATGGGAGTGGAAAATTGAAGGGATAGACATTTCTCTAGAATTATGAACGATACTGTAGTTGTTAATCTTCATAAGAACGTATGTTCGTGGCTAAATTTTCACAAAATTTGCTAAGGAGGCGGTAAGCTCGGAATTTCAGCAAAAGGGGGCGATGAGTGAAAACAAAATTGAAAACCACTGATCTAATAAGTTATAAAAAATACACAGTACATTTACACAGTACAATTAATATTAAAAACATACCACAAGGACTAGTTCCATAAGCATTTCTGATGTAATAGAAAAAAAGATGTTCAAAATATTTTTTGTTTAGTAACTGCCAAAATCCTACATGTAAGTAAAACATTTTTAACAATTTATTCAAACTTGAAACTTTCTCCATACAACATTTACAAAATAATAGATATTTACAAAAAGTTAACCTTAAGTATACCTTATAGTCAAAGCCAATCCGAATTTTCTAGATATCATGGTATAATTATGTGTACCCATGTGTTAAATTTTCAATTCTAAGGAATTTTAAATGTATGACATAATATTTTTCATCCTTTCAATTTATAAAACATTTGATAAGTTGCTGAAGCAAAAAAGAAGATGCAGGCTAAACGGTAGTCGAAATATTGAAGATGCAGATTGCAATGCAGTTAAGTTTTTTTTTAAATGAGAAGAAGCTAAGTATTTCATGAAAAAAGTTAGCTGCGTTTTTTTATCCTAAGTTACTACAGCTTTAAAATTAGCCGTGAAAACGCTAGAATTAAAGAAAATAAATGTTTTGTTATTTAAAATTCAAATTTTTTTTAAAACTTTCCGTACATCTCTGGTGATTTTTGAATGAAAAATTTCGTTTTCAAATATAGATTTCCATATAAAATTAAAACTCGTTGAGCTAATTCGAGACTAAATGAACCGCTTCTAAAATTTTTATTGTCTTTTTTTTTTCAAAAAACTTATGGGAGGTGTTTAAATTTATAGCTTTTAAATTTCTATACGGTAACCTCTACCTTTTTCGGAGTGAAGTTTCTAAACCACGAAACATCTTTCTAGATTTCAGCAAGCAGTTTTGAATCCAACAAAGAAACATTTTGAACACAGTAAAAAATTTTGTTATTTTCTTCTCACTTTATATGTATAGATATGTAGATGCATTCGACCGCTGCAACCTCTAAATGAAAAATTCCATAAATCATAAATTCATTCATTCATAAATTTATTAAAAAATGCAAAAATTACTGTTATGGTAAAATAACCGTAGCTTCTTCAATTTTCAACCGATTTTGATAAATAACCACTTGAAATCTTTGTTTTGAATTTACATTCAAGGCCAATAGCAAATCAGATTTTTTAAATGTCACCATCGAGTCTGAAAGTTTCGCTGAAACAAAATTTTCTTTCAAAAATGCGTTTTTTCTAATTTTTTCTATCATAAAGTCAGTAACATCAACAATAGGGGGAAGTCGTTGTAGCCGTAAACTGTCCGATCCGGTGCAAGCGTGTCGCTTATGCGCCACCCTTAAAGGGACGACACACCAAGATTAATTTGCCCGGCTGAGACTCTCCACAAGGCGAGTCCTTATAGCTCTTCCAAAAGGTCAGAAGGATCGAGACAGTTCGACTTGCCAAAACCAGCAACCGATGAACTCGAGGTTAACTCGGCCAACTCTCAAAAATATTCAAAACCCTGAAACTTTACATAAAAACCTCCCAGTAGAAATTACTCATACCTGATAAATAATCATCATTGGTCCACGAAACTACTCATCACCAGATGGCGGCAGCGAGTGGAAGTTGCCAGAGCTAAAGATTCAAACATTTGAATTGAAAGTGGACACGTTTCGCGAAGTAATGGAATTCCAAATCATCAAATTAAAACTCTTAGGTAGGCTTGATGAGAATAGTGTTGTATCTTGTATTCAGGAAATAAACATTTCAATTTTGGAGTGATAACAACTATTTTTCATTTTGCTAGTTCATTTTGGTAAGTTCAGTATAATGTAGTTGGGTTTATTCATAGCGCTAAAATACTTCTTCTTATTTACATTTTATTTCTAGCTAGCCTACCAGTGCGTGCGATTCTCTCTATCTAACTCTACCGTGCAGTGCTCTACTCAGCCAATCAGGAACGATGATGGATAGCTGCTCCCGCTGGAGTTTACGTGGTCATCCGTAACTCGTGAAACGAATGCATTCGAATTTTAGTAATAAAGGTTTTCGATCATGATCATGGTAATTCTGTTCGGTCTTCGGCCGAAGTAAAATTCAGGACTATATATATAGATTTTTAATGTGGCATAATTTATGGTTCAAAAGGGTTTGCAAACAGCAGATTCGGGCATCATTGGCCTCGCCAAGATTAAAGCAGGGGATTCATTAATATTTCGGATGAATCTTAGAATTAGCGGAAGCGATTAAAATTGTTGAGATCGCATTCCGAGCGAAACAATTTCGCTGCAATAATTGCGTTCTTTGCGGACGCTCTCTTCTACCGCTCGGCTCGATCGACTGGATGGAGCGGATGACGTCACGGCTGCGATGACGGGCGATGATGACGATGCGGCTTCTCGTTCAGTGGTGATACTGCTGCGGTTCCTTCGCTCCTGGTTGAGCGGAGTTGAATTTCGATGATGCGATGGTCCTTCCCCGTGTTGGTGGTCACTTCCGGATTTCCCTCTCGGGCGCAACATAAGACCCTCTTGTAGAACAGAGGTTCAGGGTACTGGGTTCGACCTCGAACCGGAACGTGACGGAACCACGCGGACGGTTTCCGATGTGGGCAGGCTGATGTTTCGGAAATTGGGTAACCGAGCTTAGGTTAGCGGGTCGCTCGGCTTCGGCGTCTTGCCGAAGAAATCTGGATGCGTGTTAACGGCGTGTTCTGAAGCTGCTGGCCTAATTTCGATAAGCACGCACTTTGACCTATCATTAATTGGTGTAGCCTAAAGCGATGGGCTTTTCTGAAGGAAAGGTAAAACTCGATACGCGGTCAAAAAGGCGCACTTCCACGCACATTCACTACCCAGATCAAAGTGATTTGTGGAGTGCAGCCTCAGATCAGGGCAAGTGATCCCGGTCGTTGACCTAAGCAGGAAATACGTTTTTCCCGAGCGATCTTTAGAAAAACTTCGGGATTTTGGTTACTTAAGATCGTCGCTCGCTCATTGGTTGGATTCTGGATCTTGCCCTCTCAATCCAAACCTTATGAAACATTAAAAGGAAACGGCTTGAGGTGAATAAGCCACGGATCTCAATCTTCGAACATAAGTTCGATGAAGACATCGAATCGAGCAGTTCCAATAGACTACATGAAGGCGCCAAACCGATACCTTGAATCGGTTTGTGGAGATCGAAATTTTCAAATGGTGCAACTGCTACATAACACCAGACTTGTTTCACGAAAATTTGGTTTCAGAAGGAAACCAAATTTTCGTGAGGGGAAAACCAATTGAAAATTTTACTAACTAATCAAATACTATGTACAAAATAAAAACTAGAACTATCCTAAATATTTACAAAATCCATTCATTCGAAAGGTTCACCATAAAAGGATGTAAACATTCACATCTTGACTTTTCTCTTAAGCTATTTGGCTTTCTTGGTTTCACAATCATTTCACATTACACATGAATCTCATTCACTGAGAATCCAAACCCAAATACTTCATTACTATGGTCCATTGGCTCTGAAAACTTCAAACAATTTTGAAACACATAATTTCGCACCAATCTCCCATCTAGCGTAATGATTATTCTTCATATATTTAACCCCAAAACAGGTAATTCCGTAAATCAACCCCAATCAATTGTTTGGGAAAAAATTCTTCACAGAATATACCGCAGATCACTTTCCTAAGTGATTAACTAAACACTCCTACTGAAAGGGAAATCTCATTGTTTTCGACTGGAACCCCAGTTTTCCAACTGGTCAAATAAGTCGAATCTGGTAAAAGAAATCCCACTTGAACATACTACCGTTCAATGATTTAACCCCGAAATCAACATTTCGGTTAAACGAACACTTCCACAGTGAACTTTCTTCAAAGCCTCAATCTTTCAATTGCGACATTTGCATCGAAAAACTTTCGATTAATTTCATACGCAACTGAACATGCGTACCGCATACCCTTAATCCCAACAGCTAAAATCCCAAAACACAAAAACCAAGTTGGCCGCACGGCCGCGAGAAACGTCAAGTTGCAAATGTAAACAATCAGAAAAGTGTCGAATTTTAATGCGTTTTTCGTTTCCGTAACATTTTCGGTATTTAGAAAGGTTTTTTCCACAGAAAATGTATCCAAATTTTCAAACCGGTACGAAAATTATCTAAAAGTGAAAATGCGGTGAGTTATTGATGTTTGTTTGCTTAGTTTTAGCACGAAATGACCGATTCGCTGGTGGTCTGGAGAAACAGTGATGGCTGGAATTATTGTTGGAATCTACCATTCAACGAAATGGTTTCAATCTGGAATGGCCTCCTTGACGACGGATCCGGATTTGACCCAAGGAGACTGCTATCGTTCCACAGGTAAGGCTAGAGTACTGATTTTAATTTTCTTCTTTGTTTTTTTTTTTCTCTTTCAGGTAAAACCATACGACTGGACAATATTGCCGGATGAATCATCGAAGTTTCCAGTTCTCGATGCTGCAACCTGATGGATGATGGTCGGTTCCCGGTTTGTTTTCCTTACGAACAAGAGACGTCCTGCTACTTTGTTCGACTGATGACTCGGAATTGCTATTGGACTCCTCCTTCCGTGGTTCGGGAACAGTTATTCGGAATCACTATTGGGCTCCCCCTTCCGTGATTCGGCTTGGTGCCAATCCAACTGGCGAAATCGGTTTCCGAGTTCCGAAATCTGGATTCACGATGACTCAGCATGTACCATTGTTTTCGAACGGCATCACGGGCATTGTTGGAATCCAGCACCCGACGAGATTTTTGTTCCCATCCTAAAATAATCTTTTTCAAGACGGGACCGAAACTACCCCAAGGATACTGTTATCGATCCAAAAGCAAGATTTGGTAAACAGATACTAATTTCCCTCTTTTTCTTTTAGGTACACCCCGGCGATCGGATGCCCATGCTCCCGGCTGAATCCACGAAGTTTCCCGTTGCTGCAAAATGATGAGTTGTTGGTTCCCGATTTATTTTCTCCACGACCAAGATTCTGTTGATTGGATCCACTGATAAATCTTGCGGTCACTCCTGGACATACACCCGACCGTGATTTGACTTGGTACCAATAAAACTTGCCAACGGAACCAGCTTTGTTATGCGCTAGTGTTCTCGAAAGAAACCTATGGGCCAAACTAATGTCCCTCGACGGATAGCTTGTTAAATTTGCTTCCTTTGGTCTTGTTCTCGAATGGGAACCGTCGTAATCTGGAAGCTAAAACACGACCAGACGAAGGCATCTTTCCGGTTTCCGAATTGCCGAAACTGCGCTCACGCTGACTGTCGGAAAGCAAAGAAAAACGCTGTACTTTTTCGCCGTGCAGGTACGGTTGTTTTTGAAAGGGCTCTTGGAAGGCTGGAACCGACAATTCGACGAAGATACGTCCCGATTGCCACCACCTGCACCCAAACTGGCTGTCAGATAGCCGAAGACTAAAATGCTCTGCATTTTCACGTGGTCAACTCCACGTTAATACTGAACCTTAAACAAAACAAAATAATCTAAAAATTTAAATATTCAACCAAATTCAAAATAATACCAAGGAAAATAAAACAACTACAAACTAATATATACAAGTTAAATCTTCCACCTAGTTACGTAAGGTACTCGATGTTAGATCTAAGGACCAATTGTAACTTTAGAATATAAGGGAAGAAAAATTCTGTAAGTGGGAAAAACAAACCACATTAATTTTAATACTAACATTAGGTTAAGATTGTGAACTATTGCTAACATTACTAAAAAATAGAACTATTGAGAAAAAATGAGAAAGGTGATGAAAAATTAGGTTCAGGTTAGGGAAATTGTGCGTAATGCAAGCTTTGCCACCTATTTCTCATTTCCAACCTTTTTTTTTATGTACAGGGCCGTCGCGACCGGTTTTTTTTTTGTTTTTGTAGGCGCGAGTATCTTTTTTGTTAGGCGCGATTTTCGTTTTTTTTTTCGCAGGCGCGATCCTTTTTTTCCCCACTTTTCACGGTGTTTTGCTGTTCCCAAAACTTCTTAGATCAAATTTTCAAAAGGTTGTAGCCAGCTCGATTAACTAGGGTTGCTCAACATCGTCTTTACGGACTTCTGAGTCTGAATGCGATCAGCGTCCGGGTTTCCCCACCGCCGGACTCCCGCTTTAACTTCCGAAATATCGTACTCCTCATCAACGTCATCGACTCCGAGTTTCTGGTTAGGTAGGTCATCGTTCTAACGGTGTACCGAAGAACTCGCTCTTACATTCTGGTCGAGGGGAAGGCAATTGGCTGATACTTTATGAAAAATGATTAAGTCGTCTTAGGACGTTAGCAGAAGCACTCGTTAGATAACCGATTGTAAGATCGTAAAGATATTTTAAGTCGCCAGTGCCGAAGCAACTGGTGCATTGTCTGTTCTTTTACTAGAACTTCATAGCTAGAATATTTAGTTCTCTGAACTCGGGATAGTTCAAGAAGGATTTGCAAACTTTTTTAAAAATTTGCAATGAAAAACCCCCAATCTTTTTCCCTCTGTGGTCTCTAGATCGTAGCAGTGGCTTCCGACTACGCGTTTTACGACTGCCTGGATGTACTTCGGAGCTAGTTTCCCGCAATACCCTTTCCCCTTGTCCGACTGTTCGGTATTCTTCTTCAGGACCCTCTCCCCTTCCACATACGTAGCACAGTTCGCGTTAGACCTCAAGTTGTAGTACGATGAATGTTTCTCGTAGGCGCGTTTCAGATTCTTGCGGACATCCTCAAACAACTTCTCTCTCTCTTTCGGTTGTAACAGGCTACTGCATGCGTTCGTGTCCCTCAGGTGTCGATATTCTTTCCCGTCCTCTACTTTATTCCGGCCGAACATCAGGAAATATGGTGAATAACGCGTGGCTTCATGGACAGAATTTCGCACAGCGTTCGCGATCGTTTGGACGTTATTCGCCCACTCCTTATGATCGGTTTTAATTGACGCACGAATGGCGGTCGTGATTACGCGATTTACTCTCTCTGAGTCGTTTACCTGCGGGTGATAATTCGGCGTTCTCCAATGAGTAACGTTGTACCTTTTGAGCAGACTCTGAAATAAATTTGACGCGAATTGAGTCCCGTTATCCGACAGCACGACTTCCGGTACTCCAAAAAGAAGTGTATTAACCACCAAAGCAAATAATTGTAAGTTGAATAAGGATACATTTTATAAAATAAGGAGATTTCTGATTTTAAAGAAATAACTAAAACACATCTGATCTGGTTTGTAGTCACTGCAAAAGTGAAGGACTCATGTCTTTATTTGATATATACAGTTTTTACAATTGAAGCGCAGCTCTCTCACTTATGACTATTGTCAGCTGAATACCCTAGAGGGTTTTCCTGTCATGTCGAAACGTGACATATATAATGGATACAACAACTCCTCCACCCTAAGCTGATAAAACACATAATCAGAAAAACAATAATTCTACTACTTTGCTGTTAATTTTAAAACGTTGTTACACTTCGAAAGTATTGTAAAAATACCGAACTATCCTACAATGCATATTGAATCAGAAATTCACAAAAAAGGATAAATGTTTTTTTATTAATTCACTGTGTTCAAAAAATCTAACACTTGTTTTATTTTATTATTGCTAATAATTTTAATTTTCATTTCTTAAATTTTTGTTTACGATTAACTTATGTAGTAGCGACTATTTTCCCTTCCAAAAAAAAAATGGACTGGAATAATTTCCTCTTCGATGATCGCGTTACATAAACTGAATTCTTCTCTGAAGCCAGCAACAGCATGAAATTTACTGTTCAAAATCATCTTAGGTTCGTTGTTGAAAATCTGTCGTACGATTCAATAGTCGAATAAAAACAATTGTCTTACTCCCGAGTAAGAACCACCCAAATGCATTTTCAAAACGGCATTTGTGCATCGAAATCTTCACTGCATAGTATAACCCCTGCGAAATATTAAAAATTACCTTTAACTGGTGTAAAGATAATCAAAATTTCTCTATAGCTGTAAAAGTCTTTAAAACTGGGAGGAATAACAAACAAATTAATTTGAAATTGATCAGCCATCAATATCATAAATTTTGTTGAGTCACGATTCTTTCAATCGAAATGCGAAAAAAGTGATCTAATTGTTACCAGAAAAATTAGTTGATTCTGCCTTTAAACTGTTTACTATAATAACCATACAATAAATGATTTCAACACAAAAAATACCACAAACAAAAATCTCAAAATACAATGGTAAAATTGCAAATACAAAAAACATTAAATTCAAAAAAAAAACGAAAAAGTCAATTACGTCACACACCCGTTTGCTAGGCAGGTGTGTTTCCATGATAATATTGAAATAAACCATCCGTGCGAAATCCATTGCTGCAACAATATAAAAAAAACTAAATTCCATCAAAATCAGCTAACAACGTTGTAAACCGCTTCCACATCCAGCTTGTAGAACTAGCAATCCTTTCGGGCTTTAACAGTGGAAAACCTTCGGAGTTTTCTTAAAAAAAATGTAGGCACCAAAAACGAGAAATCTTCGTAACAGCACTCATCAACATCAGCAAGAACCAGCATTCCGTTGCAGTTCAGATCAATCAGTCGCAATGTGGAAAAAGTTCCATAAGAACAAAAGCACAAAAATCACCTACTCACTGCTCACTTGCTCGGTATCGCATTGTTCTATTACGGTTATTTTTTTCTTCTGACGTAGTGAGCTGTGTAGTGAGTGCCAATCACTTGAAGTGGGCCCAAAATGTTAGCTGAAACGAAATTTAGAAAGTAACTCATGCCTTAAAGGCTGGAGTAAAAAAAAGCACCGAAAAATAGTCATCAAAAGCAAGGAAAAAACAAAATGGTGAAATAAATTCCGAAAAATGTGCTTTTTACAAAGGCTTTGTAAAATGCGGATTTCTTCAATCTTTCACAAAAAAAAACTCTGCTTGACGAAAAACTCTTGGAGAAACAAATTAAATTAAAGTTGTTAATATGAGTTTTACAAAGATAGATAGCTAGTGAAAGGAGTTCACCATCATCAGCATATCATATCATATACCGCCTAACTCATTATAACAAAAAACTTACGTGTCCTGTTGTATACGAAATCTAAATCCTTCCTTAAATTCATCCTCGTCGCCAATTGTATTAACCACCAAAGCAAATAATTGTAAGTTGAATAAGGATACATTTTATAAAATAAGGAGATTTCTGATTTTAAAGAAATAACTAAAACACATCTGATCTGGTTTGTAGTCACTGCAAAAGTGAAGGACTCATGTCTTTATTTGATATATACAGTTTTTACAATTGAAGCGCAGCTCTCTCACTTATGACTATTGTCAGCTGAATACCCTAGAGGGTTTTCCTGTCATGTCGAAACGTGACATATATAATGGATACAACAAGAAGAAATAGGGAATTCTCCACGAATTGAACTAATGATTCCGCGGTAGCTTGTCGAAATGGTTGAACCATTACGAACTTGCTAAAAAGGTCGGTGACTACGAGCAAACATGTGCTTCTACTTTTCCCTGAGGCAGGTAATGGGCCGACATAGTCCATGGTTAAAAATTGCCATGGATACTCGGCAATCTTTTTCTGAGTAGACATAGGCGGTGTAGTATTTTTGTTGGTAGCTTTGCTTGTCTGACAGACCAAGCAGAACTTACAAAGTTTTCGAACTTCAGAACTCATGAGAGGCCAGAAATATTTTTGCTTCACAGCTGCGAGGGTCTTTTCCGCTCCGAGGTGAGCTTGATTGTGGATTTCCTCTACGATTTCTTTGCGCAACGGTTTCGGCGGGTACTTCTTCCACATAAATCGCGCGTCTTCTAACTTTCCTTCGGTTTTAACATATTTAATAATCTCCCCGTCAACAACGCGAAAATCGGGATATTTTTGAGGATCTTTGATGATGTTTTCTAGAAGGATCTGGTATTCGTTATCGATCGGCATGGCAGAAATGGCATCGACTGACCTCGACAGGCAATCGGCTAGGACATTACTTTTTCCCTTACGGTACTCAAGTTCAATGTCATAAGACTGTATCTTGAGAGCCCACCTTAGGAGTTTAGAGTTCCCTGTTTCAACGCCCATTGTGAATAGCCATAGCAAACTCCGCGCGTCGGTCACGATTTTGAATCTCGTCCCCTCCACGTAGTGCCGGAAATGCTCGATGGCTAAGAGAACTCCAAGACACTCTTTCTCCACTGCTGCATACCTCCGTTGTGTGCTGCTGAGCTTCTTGCTGAAGTAGGCCACGACTCTAGTGTTCCCTTCGACTACTTGAACAAGGGCCGCTCCTACCGCGTTGTCCGAAGCATCCGACTCGATGACGAAAGGCTGACTAAAATCAGGATTACCCAGGATAGGTGCCGAAACCAGAGCTCCTTTTAGCTCGGTGAACGCCTGCTCTGCTTGCTCAGTCCAGGAGAACTTAGATTTAACTTTTTTCAGTAAATCTGAAATCGGTGCGACAATCCTACTATAATCTTTTATGAACCGCTGATAAAAGCCCGCCAACCCTAGCAAACGGCGGATATCCTTGACGGATCTTGGTCGTGCGTACTCTAAGATAGGACCGATACGCGAATTGTCTATCGAAACTCCCTCGTCCGTTAACAAATACCCCAAGTAGGTCACCTGCTTTCTACAAAAGCGGCTTTTATCCAGCGAAATGGTCAAGTTGGCCCCCGAAAGTCTCCCAGCAACAATTTTTAAAAGCCTGATGTGCTCGCTGAACGTGTTCGTTGCGATGACGATATCGTCCAGGTATACGAACACGTGTGGCTCCAAATCGAATCCAATGACTCGTGACATTAGTCGACACATGCTGAAAGGTGCGTTGGTCAGTCCGAAAGCGCAAACTTTGAACCTCCAGAGACCCTGACTAGTGCGGAAAGCCGTGTAGTCCCTCGATTCCTCCTTCAAGGGAATCTGGAAGTAGGCGTCCTTCAGGTCCACCACCGAAAAATACTTGGCCCTTCCCAGTTTGTGGAATATATCGCTCATTGAACGCATCGGGTACGAGTCCTTTTTTGTAAGCGCGTTTATCTTCCTAGAGTCCAAACAGATTCGCAGCTTCCCATTGGATTTCCTCACCGGAACTAAGGAACTCGCCCACTCGCTCGTGCATTCCTCGATCGCATCCATCTTCTTATACCTTTCCAGTTCCGCGTCCATTTCCGTTTGGATTGCTGGAGAGCATCGGTACAATGCTTGTCGGATCGGTTTTGCGTCTTCTTTAAGAATTATCTCATGCTGCAAAACATGTGTCCTGCCTAAGCGGTGCTCGGTGGTAATCGGAAACTCCCGGACGGTGTTCACCAACAGTGCTCGCTCCCTAGGGGTCAGGTCATGTTCCGTTTCGATGGTTTCAGGCGTAGTTTTCGATGGCTCTGGTAGTTCAAGCGCTGGAATATCCAAGGTATCGTCGGGGTCTGATTGTCTTAAAGCAGGCAACGTTTCAATAGGGCACAGTGTGATGTCGACTACCCCTTCCTCGGCGTGCTTCCTATCTTCGCTCTGTAGAACCGCTATCTGCTCGTAACCATCTCTCCCTTCAATCATTGGCTGGATACCGAATGATTTCCAGAAGTCATACCCCAGTATCAACTTCCGGCAAACCTTTGGTACCACCAGCGTCGGAATCACTCGCGTAGTCCCTCGAAATTCTATCGGCAGTTGGACGAACCCTAAACATTCGTGAACCGTCTTGTCTGCCGTGACAATCTTGAGTGGGCTTTGGTGAAGTCGTAGACCGTTTTTCTCCGCGATGTCCGTTATGCTGGTCACGCTTACGCTCGCCCCGGAATCGAGAAGTGCGTCGTAGTCGTTGTCGAAGATTCTCACCGTCACGTGTGGGCAAGTTTCGGTTTGCACCCTTACCTCACACACACGCGTAAAAGGATCGTCGAACATCTTTTGGCTGGGAACTGGTTCTTTGGTCGGAATGCTATTGTTCCCTTTATTGCATCCCTCCTCTAGTTTCCCGTTCGAGACTTCCGAGGATGGCTGTCGCAGAAGGTCGACGTCTTACCCGGATTCCCGCAGATGTAACAGAATATCCGTTTCTCCTCCTTACAGTTCCTCCACAGATGACCAGGTTTCCTGCAATTCCAGCAGTAGGCTTCTGGTCTGTCCGTCGTTCTTGCTGGAGCCTGAGCAACTTCCTTGCCCACCGTCTTCTTGTCGTACGCGATTGGTCCTTTGCGTCTATCCTGGAATCTCCCATTAACTTCGTTGACTTCCTCCGTTCCTGAGTATTCCGAATAAGTGTGGTCAGAATTCTCAGCAGTTTCGATGTGGTGTAGATTCGGTTTTACTACGCCTCCCCGACAGCTTTGCAAAGCAGGATCGTTCGCATCAATTCGGTACGCATAGTATTCCAGTTTACCCAGACTGTCTATCGTCCTCAAAGATAATCTCGACCTGTAGTGTGGCCGCATGTTTTCGAAAATAACCTGGAATAAACTGCGCTGGCTCATCGGCTCTGAAAGTGTCATGTTTAGCCTCTCAATCTCCATTTTAAAGGAAAGAAAGGTTTCGTTCCTTTGTTGCTTCCTTTCGTGAATCTTCTGCCGGTTTCCCCAGTCTTTCCCAGGATTCCCATACATGTACCTTATGCTCTCTTCAAATTCTTGCCAGCTCGTAAACTCGTCTGCGTAGCACAAGTACCAATCATATGGTTCGCGCCTCAAGATTGTATGAACCCTTTGAAGCAAAACGTCCTCGGCGATCCTGTCCATCTTCGCTAATCTCCGGACTTTAAGAAGAAAGTCCTCCAACGATCGGTTGCGTGAATCGCCATCGAAAGTCAGATGCCATTTCTCCATCCGTCTATCAGCGTTTTGGATTTCAGCATCACTGATTACCCGCTGTTGTCTGCCACGTCTGACCTCAACAAACGCGTCTTCCTCCGAAGAACTGCCGTCCAGTTCGGTAAATTGACGTCGGTTTCTCGTCCTTCGATCCTCCGACCAAGGACCACGCTGAACTCTGGGAGTTCTACCGTCTGATCTCCTTGGATTCCCGTACATAAGACGATGTGGAATTTCGTCTTCAGTTTCGTCTAGTATTTGCCGAAGTTGACTCCCTGGATACCCACGTTGCTTTACCGGTTTCTGCTCCTCCCGTCTGTCATAATTTGGCTGAGTCCACTGGTCCTGCTGCGATTGTGGATCCGTTCTAGTCTGCTCTGAAACCATCTGTGGTATTTTTACCGACTGTCGTTTTGGGTTCTCGCTCTTATCACGCCACGTGTCTAGTAGCTGCTGCTCAAGGTCCGCGATACGCCTCAACAACGCCGCCGTATCATGCTCGTTTCCGCTTTCCTGATGTCCTTTTGGCTGCTTCGGAATAGCTCCTGTGCTGGGTCTAGCCTGTGACCACACCGTGTTCACGACAGGAGATGCTGTATATTGGCCAACGGGCCAAACCGACGGTGCTGTGTAGTAGTTCAGGGTGGGCACAGAAAACGGCAACACTGGAGATGCATGGATAGGCTGAGGTACCGAGACATTCCCAAGTGAATGCTGTGTACCTGCAACCCCCATTACACCCCCACCTGTTGGCGTTCCTGGTGCGAGAGGAGAAGTTGTCAAAATAGGAGCGCTAATCTGAGGGGTGTTTCCCTGTGCCGTGTACTGATGACCTCGCGGTGATGTTTGACTAGGCGGTCTCTGCCTCGGATCTCGCCTCGACCTTTGAGGATCCCTATCCGATTCAGTCTCCGAAACGCCTTTCTTTGAAGACCTGATCGGACGAAATTTCCCCAAGACCAACCGAATATCGTTCGCCAATTCCCTGACCATTTCCTTGGCCGCTGAATCCGGAGCATGACATCTAAGGGTTCGTTGGAGGTAGTGCTTAAGCCGAGAGTAACTGATCTCATCAGGTTTCTCCTCCAGCTTCTGTCTAAGATCGTTTACAATCCCAGCAATCCGGTCAAACTCCTGCTCAATTGTATACGGAGAAATATGTTCCCGATTTTCCTTTACATCGTCTTGGAAAAGCCTCCGTAACAACCTACATTTTTCGTCTAGATCACTCTCCATCGCTTTCACTTCTCCACGAATCAATAACTCGTAATTCACTTCGTCATTATTCAAATGGTCAACCCGCGGGAAATTCTCCATTTTTAATTCAAATTTTGAAGAAATTTTGACCGTTATGCACTTTCCAAAAATGTTTAAAAAAAAATTATAACAATGAATAAAAAAAATGAATAATGTATTAAAAATAAATAAGTAAATAAGAAAAAAAAATAGTAAATGGAAATAATGAAAATAAAATATGAATAATTAAACTAGAAAAATAAAATTAAATTGAATAAAAAAACACAAGAAAATCAACAAATTTCTTCTCCTTAAAAGTTTTTTTTTTTTTTTTTTTTTTTTTTCAAGCGGCAGCTTTATGAGAAATCACACGGCCCTTTTGAGGCCAAAATTACTCACCGCGGGGGAAAGCTAGGTAAATGAAATGGGTAGGATTGGGAGGAGACCGCAATACACCGGGCGGATTAAGAATGTGTCTCATTTAAACTCCGGTTGCTCTCTGACAAGTCAAACCCTGGCGAACCAGGGCTGGGCTTGCCAATGAGCCGTATTGCGAGCGAGGGTATTTTATATCGGTTGTATAATGTGTAAATGTGTAACACTGTGTCATGTGAAGTGAGCAACAAATAGTAGCTTTGGTATGGTTTGTTTGCTGGATTCGTCGTGATATTAAGTAGTATTGTGTAGTGTAAAGTGAGCAACAAATAGTAGCCTTTGTAGGGCTGAGTTTTGTTGTCACAGTGAGTAATATTGTGTCATCTGAAGTGCGCAATGTTTGAATTTTGTTGTCACAGTGAGTTTGTGTCATGTGAAGTGAGCAACAAATAGTAGCCTTTGTAGGGCTGAGTTTTGTTGTCACAGTGAGTAATATTGAGTCAAGTGAAGGGAGCAATGTTTGAATTTTGTTGTCACAGTGAGTAGTATTGTGTCATGTGAAGTGAGCAACAAATAGTAGCCTTTGTAGGGCTGAGGTTTGTTGTCACAATGAAAAGTTTTGTGTCATGTGAAGTGAGCAACAAATAGTAGCCTTTGAAGGGCTGAGTTTTGTTGTCACAGTGAGTAGTATTGTGTCATCTAAAGTGCGGAATGTTTGAATTTTGTTGTCACACTGAAAAGTATTGTGTCGTGTAAAGTGAACAACAAATAGTAGCCTTTGTAGGGCTGAGGTTTGTTGTCACAGTGAATAGTGTTATGTTGGGCCCTACCTATCACCTATCCTTACTCGATTCAAAAACTTTGAGCCCATGATAGTATTCTCTTGAGATTAGCATAGATTGGCGTATAAAAATATTTACAAATGAGTAAGTCTTAAGAGATTCAGAACAAATGCGTGGCTACTCTGTAATTATATTAACAACTTGGATACCATAAAACAGAATCTCCATTTAAAGGTGTTTATCACTGCAGCAATTGTAAAAAAAATCTACGTTACACACACAATAAAATAATTGATAAATAACCAAACAAGACCATACTACTAATGACAATGCTGTTCCTCTAAAGCCTCATCGCTAACTCTGAACATCTTCTCAGAGCAACTTTCCTCAATCTGTTTCGGTTGAATTAAATAACACTCCTATTTTTAATTCCCAATATTATCTTCCTGGACTGCCTTTATATTATTGTTTTTCAAAATCGTAACATCTTTCTTCGACTACCTTAATTGAATTTCAAGCCTAACCGAACAATAGACAAATCTACCAATAAGCGTTGAAACGAGAAAGAATTATTGTTAACAGGAAACTGTCCAAAAAGCATTCTGATCCAATGAGCCTCTAGTTCTTGTAAAATGCTTGATTTAAGAATAAGCTTTCGAAATTCATAAACCGCAAATACACACTTACTAGAGCATTGGGGAGGCGAATACTACTACCTTTACAGCCTAGCGTACGGGGACACATCTGAACCTACAGAATACCGGACCTGAAATATAAAACTTTATTAAACAAATTGTATGAAAAATTATATCAGGTCAAACAATCAATACTGATCGGACCATATTGAACACTGGTAAGACGTTTGTATAAAGCCGTGGGGCCAACACGTAGGTTCCGTTTCACTGGTATTCATCAGTGATCCGTTCGTGTTCGCAAGATCTGGTGTGATACTATCACTATTCGATTCTTTAAGATCTTGCGCGACAAGGCATACCCATTTATATCAAAGTGATATAAATGAGCCTCTTACCATGCCCACGGAAATTTCTTCTCCTTAAAAGTTGAGAAAATATTCTAAACAAAAACATTGAGCAGTTTTTTTTTTTTTTAAAGACAGAAACTACTTCGTTTCTTGATCAGAAATGGTGCACTTTAGCACACGTGTCTGTATAGTGTTTTACTATACGCAGTCTGTAACGACTTATCCGAAGATTACGGGTCTATATAACGAAAACTGTATAGTTTTTAAGTAACCGAAGAATTATAGCAAAAGCTGTAACTAAGCAGTGAGCATTCGCACACGCAACTGTATAGTATTTTACTATACGCAGAATCCCAAGAAATCTCAAAAAGGTGAACCAAATAATCTATTCATAATCCTTCATTGGAAGTTCCAAATGAAAATTGAATCCTAAGTGTACATAGTATATACCGAATATTCTTTTCTAAAGCCCAAAACAAGTCTATATATAATTACTGTGATTCTCCAAAATACCCGTAAATGCAGCCTTAGAAGCCCCACGTTGGGCGCCAAATCTGTAGCCGTAAACTGTCCGATCCGGTGCAAGCGTGTCGCTTATGCGCCACCCTTAAAGGGACGACACACCAAGATTAATTTGCCCGGCTGAGACTCTCCACAAGGCGAGTCCTTATAGCTCTTCCAAAAGGTCAGAAGGATCGAGACAGTTCGACTTGCCAAAACCAGCAACCGATGAACTCGAGGTTAACTCGGCCAACTCTCAAAAATATTCAAAACCCTGAAACTTTACATAAAAACCTCCCAGTAGAAATTACTCATACCTGATAAATAATCATCATTGGTCCACGAAACTACTCATCACCAGATGGCGGCAGCGAGTGGAAGTTGCCAGAGCTAAAGATTCAAACATTTGAATTGAAAGTGGACACGTTTCGCGAAGTAATGGAATTCCAAATCATCAAATTAAAACTCTTAGGTAGGCTTGATGAGAATAGTGTTGTATCTTGTATTCAGGAAATAAACATTTCAATTTTGGAGTGATAACAACTATTTTTCATTTTGCTAGTTCATTTTGGTAAGTTCAGTATAATGTAGTTGGGTTTATTCATAGCGCTAAAATACTTCTTCTTATTTACATTTTATTTCTAGCTAGCCTACCAGTGCGTGCGATTCTCTCTATCTAACTCTACCGTGCAGTGCTCTACTCAGCCAATCAGGAACGATGATGGATAGCTGCTCCCGCTGGAGTTTACGTGGTCATCCGTAACTCGTGAAACGAATGCATTCGAATTTTAGTAATAAAGGTTTTCGATCATGATCATGGTAATTCTGTTCGGTCTTCGGCCGAAGTAAAATTCAGGACTATATATATAGATTTTTAATGTGGCATAATTTATGGTTCAAAAGGGTTTGCAAACAGCAGATTCGGGCATCATTGGCCTCGCCAAGATTAAAGCAGGGGATTCATTAATATTTCGGATGAATCTTAGAATTAGCGGAAGCGATTAAAATTGTTGAGATCGCATTCCGAGCGAAACAATTTCGCTGCAATAATTGCGTTCTTTGCGGACGCTCTCTTCTACCGCTCGGCTCGATCGACTGGATGGAGCGGATGACGTCACGGCTGCGATGACGGGCGATGATGACGATGCGGCTTCTCGTTCAGTGGTGATACTGCTGCGGTTCCTTCGCTCCTGGTTGAGCGGAGTTGAATTTCGATGATGCGATGGTCCTTCCCCGTGTTGGTGGTCACTTCCGGATTTCCCTCTCGGGCGCAACATAAGACCCTCTTGTAGAACAGAGGTTCAGGGTACTGGGTTCGACCTCGAACCGGAACGTGACGGAACCACGCGGACGGTTTCCGATGTGGGCAGGCTGATGTTTCGGAAATTGGGTAACCGAGCTTAGGTTAGCGGGTCGCTCGGCTTCGGCGTCTTGCCGAAGAAATCTGGATGCGTGTTAACGGCGTGTTCTGAAGCTGCTGGCCTAATTTCGATAAGCACGCACTTTGACCTATCATTAATTGGTGTAGCCTAAAGCGATGGGCTTTTCTGAAGGAAAGGTAAAACTCGATACGCGGTCAAAAAGGCGCACTTCCACGCACATTCACTACCCAGATCAAAGTGATTTGTGGAGTGCAGCCTCAGATCAGGGCAAGTGATCCCGGTCGTTGACCTAAGCAGGAAATACGTTTTTCCCGAGCGATCTTTAGAAAAACTTCGGGATTTTGGTTACTTAAGATCGTCGCTCGCTCATTGGTTGGATTCTGGATCTTGCCCTCTCAATCCAAACCTTATGAAACATTAAAAGGAAACGGCTTGAGGTGAATAAGCCACGGATCTCAATCTTCGAACATAAGTTCGATGAAGACATCGAATCGAGCAGTTCCAATAGACTACATGAAGGCGCCAAACCGATACCTTGAATCGGTTTGTGGAGATCGAAATTTTCAAATGGTGCAACTGCTACATCGTCTATGACCGGACACCTCCTATGGCCGGACAACATTGATTTTTCGAAAACGCAATATCCTAAAAATGTTTTAACACCATGAAAATAAAGTAAATAGAAGCCTAATATGGCGTTAGAAATATGGTAATCCAATCTGAAAAGGTAAACCAATTATAGGCTTTGAAAGCTTTCGCCTAGTAGTTCGGCGAGGATCGTCCAAACTTTACATTTATATTGTGATCAGTTTTTACGGCTTGTCAAATGTGAATTGCACATAAACGTCATCGTTGGTTGGTTATCTTTCGACTTCAGCAGGTGTAAGATAACAAATCGGAAGCCCAAAGAAAATATTAGGAAAATAAAAAAAAATGCGATTTCTCTATGACCGGACACCATATTGTTGTCTATGACCGGACAAGAAAATATTCAAAATTATAAATGATTTCAACTTGAAACTTTCATTATTTTATCTCTATAGCACCCTCAAATGGTTCGCTAAAGATACGGATTCAATAACCAAACTATTTTGGTTCTATGATAAACTTTAAATTTTGCTGTCCGGTCATAGACAATTTTACTCTAGTTTTTTTTCGAAACAAATGTACATTCTGGTTTGTCAAAAAAACTTTTATGAATGGCTTCATAGAATGTTCAATATTGGAAAAAACGTACTCACAAGACCTAAGCAAGTGATTTCAGTCATTTTGCTACGTTTATGTGCCATTGGTGACAACTTTGGGGATGAAATTCGTAGTGTCCGGCCATAGACGACACTTTTGGAAATGAGTGAAAACTAACATAAAATTATTTCTCTTACCACATGAATTTGTTGTAAATTAATTTTTTTCTAATATTGTTTAGTGATCATAATATTGATACTCTTCAAATCAGTAGAGGAACCAATATTTACAAAAAAATATTTTTGAAGTTATTGCTTAAAAACCTTAAGTGTCCGGTAGTAGACAACTTCCCCCTACTGTTGGTGATGCGCAAAAATGATGTCCAGAATTTGTTCTCCTTTAATATGCAAAAAAAGAGATTTCAAGTTACTGTTATGCAGTCCGAGATATTTCAATCTAAGTACAAGTACTTTTTTTATTTTTTCCAAAATTTCATATTTGGAGCATAACTTAAAAACTGTTCTACTGAGATTTTTTTTAATTTCATTTTCGGATTCAGCGCCCGATTTCACATTTAAAATTACCTTCAGTTTACTAAGTTCAAAAATGCTTTAACTAGTGTTATATACCTCCCCATGGTGCTAACTGGGGTGCGATCAACCTTAGCAGAGATCAGGTACCCAACCCCGGTGGATGCTTTGTTCGCATGCAGACTGAGAGAGGGGGCTCCTTACGCGGCTGTTCTCCACGTCAGGGGTGGCGTGCGGAGTGCAACAACGCAATGGTTGTGTTCGGGACCCAACAGCAACATCTCGAAGGTCTTCCTGTGAGATAGTGGGGTTAGCTGCGGGCCCTGCGAGCCCGTGAATTTCGGATGGAAATCGGCAAAGACTCATGCGACGAAAAGGAACTAACGATTGGAAACTTGGAACAAGGAACTGCCGATCTCTAAATTTTGTTGGCAGTACTCACGTGCTCTCCTACGAATTGAAGTGCAGCAAATTCGACATTCAAACCGACAATTGAAAGGTTCAGTGCGCACCAGCTGACCAGCCGTACAGTCGCGCGAGCTCGTGGTTCCACACTCAGTTCTCCTGCACGCCGCCAAAGATGGTTCTTTACACTCGTCACTTGAATACTCCGAGTGTGCGCAGGTCCTCCTCGAGCAATATCCACGTCTCGTGCTCGTAGAGGACAACCGGTCTAATGAGCGTTGTGTACATGTTACACTTTGAGCGAGGGCTAAGTATTCCCGGAAACGCGTTCTCCATGATTTTCCATGGATTCACGGTCGATCGTGTCGTATGCGGCTTTGAGGTTGATGAATAGATGGTGCGTAGGGTCTTGGTATTCACGGCATTTTTGCAAGATTTGCCGTAGTGTGTAGATCTGATCCGTCGTGGACCTTCTTTCCATGAAGCCGGCCTGATGCCTACCCACGAATCGTTCGGTAGTTCTCACAGTCCAATTTGTCGCCCTTCTTGTAGATGGGGCATATTACTTCCTCCTTCCACTCCTCCGGTAGCTGACGCATGGCTTCTTTAACTTCACTCATCGTTGGGAGTGGCTCCTCTTCGCTCGCCGTTGGCTACGCCGGATATGTAGTTTCCCCCACCGTCTTAGTCTCCTGCATGTGCACCGTTCAGGTGTTCATCAAAGTGCTGCTTTCACCTTTCGATCACCTCACGATTGACCGTCAGGATGTCTTCTTTCCTTCCTTGGCATGGCACATTTCGGCTTGCGGCACGAAGCCTTTGCGGGATGCGTTGAGTTTCTGATAGAACTTTCGTGTTTCTTGGGAACGATGCAGCTGTCCCAGCTCCTCGAGCTCCTCCAGGCAGCGCTTGTTCTCCTGAAAAATTCGGACTTGCTGCCTCTGCCGCTGTTGGTAATTTTCCACGTTCCGACGGGTGCCTCTTTGCACTACTGTCGCCCGCGCGGCCTATTTATTCGTCCATCACCCTCCTACACTCCTCGTCGAACCAGTCGTTCCTTCGGCTGATGTCATGCTGAAGCAACTAGCAACGCGACCTACAACGCAACGTTCACACGACTAACCAGCTCTCATTTGATCTCCATGGAAATCGCGCAGACCTGTCATACTGGTCGCTTTGTATAGCGCGACCAATCTGATGCCAATGTGTTTTGTAGCGCGACTAGTAGGAAATCCAATAGGAATATTGTTTTTTCTCGATTTGAAGCAGTGATTCCGGGTTTTAAGCACAATAGTACGAAGATCTGTCCGAACTTGTGATAATAAACTAAAAAATATCTTAATCGGCGAGAAAATTTTCATGAATTCTTAGTTCCGGCAAAAAAAACAAGGAATTTTGTCGGTTCAAATTTTGGCATTCTTGCAATCCGGGTCGTGATTTGATGAGTTTTTGATGGCTCCCGAAAGAAAGGAGACGATTCAAAGCATTATCAGATGTAGAGAAGTGATGATTTGTAGGGAATTTCAAAGTCACAGGTCGCGCCAGCATGACATACCAATGCGTTGCAACGCAATCTTATTGGAACGTTGCGTTGCGTTGCTAGTTGCTTCAGCATGACATCAGCCTTCGTGTTCTTTATTTGCAAGACCAACTGGTACCGAAATATTTACGGAACAAAGTATAACAAGTTTATCAAATTCAATATTCATATTACTGAAATTTCAGTAATGTTTACCGAATATTCGGTAAAATTAAGATGTTTACCGAACAAACTAATTTTTTTTGGTAAATAGTCACTAAAAATTGGAGAACTCGTAGTTTCCCGGTTTTTAGATGGCGAGTAGTTTTTTATGAAATTCTTCGAGTATTGTGCAAAAGTTATTTATAAGAAATTATGTTTGTACAGATATCCATTTCTGTCAATGCAGCAAATTATTTATAGTCGAGGCCCTTGTGATCAGATGGGTGCAAGAGGCAAATCATTATTTCTTTTAGGTAATGTAATATATTTTTCAAAGAGCTCCTTATCGATACTAGTTTAATTATGAATTTTAATAATCTGATAATTTATTTAAATTCAAAACGTATTTAAAGTAGAAGAGTCCGGTAGCCCTGGGGAGTAACTCACCGTGTGAAAGTGTTGGTGTCGTCTCGCTTGCTGAACGAAGATGAGAAACCGATGTGAGTCACTCAATTTTTGCTCACTGTCTGGCTGCTTTCATTCATTTGGTCAGTGCACTGTTTAAACTACTTTTGTTTTATTTAATTTGCCAGCAATTCACTATGAAGGTTAACCGATGAAACTTGAAACGAACAGACAATTGACTTGCGTCTTTTACGCCAGTATTTTATTCACTTCCCCCAGATTGTTCTTCACAATTTCATTATCAAATCACAACTCACTTTTATGGAGCTCAGCTCACTGCTCCTCTGATACCTTACGTGTGTATGTGTTATTCACTTCCTACATCCCATGCACAGGTCTGAACAAACACTGCTAAATCTTGAGACTTGATTACTCGCCCACCCCCCCATTTACTCCAGTTGCTCTGTGCTTCTACTTCAGCTTCTCACTCTTTTTCTAGCCCAAGATTTTTCTTCCTCCATCCACGCACTTGCTACTTCATCAAACTGCACACAAATGGGTAGCCAGGAAAAAATGGTTCCCCCACAGTAGTGGCCACCAGGGCCAGTTCACCGTTAACCAATTGCGCAAACCGAATGCTCCGACATATTTTGAGGAACCGAAAACTTTTCACAAAACTCACCCGGCCATTTGCGCCATCAGGGATACGGTTATCCGCCGCCAGGGACCGACTTTTCACGCACTATTCCCTTCTTCGGTTTTTCAATAGGAAATTTTCGAATGGAAAAAATTATGAGTGGGACACACACAGGAAGGGGCTCAGCAACTTCGAACGCGGAGCCAAACGCGATAAAACTCTACGCTCGCGACCGTGGTTCGACTACGAATGAAATGGACGTAAAAAGCGAGTGGAATCCGTAAACGATGGACTCACCTCAATGCAGATCCACGGTTGGCTTCAATCGCACAGGGAAAGTTTGGATGTGTTTGTGTACTCGAGCAGAGGAACCCATTTTCTCGATTACACTGTTAAATTAGAATTTGAATATCAAATTGTTGTTTAACCAACTGTAAGTCAGCGAACACATTTGTGCATACCAAATTTAATACCGTATTTGTTTTCACCACCCGAAAGTGTTGCACCTTCCAAGCTGAAAACGAGCATGAATCGAGTTTTGCACCCACCTTTGTTGGTGTATACGTGAAATCGGCAGTGTCAACAGAAAACATCAAGCTGTCAAAAATCCATTACAGCTGGTATTTGTTTTGGTTTGATTTCGAAAATTGAAACAAATTTACTTTAGTTGATCATTGTCTAGTAAATAATATGAAAATTTTAACATGAATTTATGTATTATGTTGAATTGTGAAGATTTCAGATTTATTTTGCTTGGTAGATTCGCCTCTGGCTCTGATGATAATTGCAATACCGGCTGATTCTAGGTGGTCTATGTTTGCTGCTGCTAGACTGCAGTTACCCCAGCTTGAAGGTTCCGGTATTTTGAACGTTTATTCCTCGCAAATCTCATCTTCGTTCGAGTACCTATTTCCGTTTCTAGATTACAAAAGAAAAATTCTTGGAAGTCAAATTGGCGAACTCAGATCGCGGAAGTCGGGGGAGAAAATTTTGCTAACAGACCGAAACGAACGAAATTCAAGCTCCCAATGCGGGTGTAGTCTCGAACTACCGTTTTTGAAGGGCAACGTGTGGGAATCCGGGACTTGGGGCAACCGAGTATTGTCACCCTAAGGCACAGCTCGAAGCAGAGTAGCTTCGATGCAGCTGAACGATTCTTGCTGTGGAGACCAACTTATAGGACCCTCCCGAACAAGAAAACTTTTCGGTTTGGGCGATTCCACCAGATCTTTGGGTTGGCCTTTTTGCACTCGGATTTGCTGCTCTTTTTCGTCATCGCCTGGAACCGATTGCAGCAAGCCTTCTGGGCACATCTCTTCTTGGGAGCGTTGTTTGCTTTGGAACGTGCCATCCAGGTGAAATTCTCCGCCTCTTTTGGAAACGGCACTGCACGCAGAGAAAACTTGAATTTTGAAACGAAACAAAACTGACTTTGATTCAAAAAAATCATTTTTTCGATTCAATCTCCTGTTTTCTTTGAATCAATGAATTATGGTTTTGTTTCAAATAAATAATTTTTGAAAGAAAGAATTAATTTATTGAATCAAATAATTTTGGACTTTGATTTTAAACAAATTCTTTGATTCAAAAGACATTTGTTTAATTGCATTTTTATTTGGAAACAAAGTAAATTTTCTTTCAACCAAAGAAAAATGTATTCAATGCAAAGGAATAATTTCTTAAAATAAAAACTTCAAACTTAGAAGGTTTTTTGCATTGAGTAAAAAGAAATTTAAAACGGTTTGGCTGGTCGAGTAAATATGTGGATCAGAGTTAGTTAGTTAGGAGGATTCAGGATAAAGTATGGTAAGTTTATGTTAATTAAAGAATGAATATTGAAGATTTTCAATAAGTGCTTGAAATTTTACAGGACCACGGCCGATAGATGGTTTTCCAAGTCCCTGGATGCCTCAACCGAGGTGACGCTGCTCCAATCCAGCGATCAGGTCCACGAAAATTTAAACCGGATGATTCGATTGAAGTGAACCAGTGTGTGACCCAGTGTTTCATTTATATGTGAATAAAAATAAATTTTAAATTTGAAATCCTTTCTTTTTATTATTCGAAATTCCTAATAGGAATTTCAAAACAACAGAAAATAATGCTTCCAATTGGAATAAATAGAAAATGGTTCAATGAATAAAGGCTTTAAAATCTAAATTAAATTACCTTGTGGCAAAAGAAAGCAACTTTGAATCAAAAGAAACTGTTTTTTGTTTCAAAGTATCAATATTTTGAATCAAAGATTTTTCAAAAGAAAAATTCTTTGAAACAAACGAAAATGCATTTGAAACAAAGAAATTTTTATTTATCCCAAAATCAAAGGAAATTTTCCTTTGTTTTCGCTGCACTTTCCTTTGAAATAAAAAATCTTTTCGCTGCGTGTGGTATTGAATCCGAAACAAGTTTCCGTTCTTCGGGATAATAAAGAGAAAAAAACAGCTCGAACGCAATTTTTGCGGTATAGAAATAAACCAACCAGCTGATATTTGTTTACATCGGGAAGCACGTGCTGTCAAAATTCATGATAGTATTGGTGAGAGCGCGAGCAACACCGAATATTTTCAGAGTGTTCCACCGTCCACTTTATGGTGCACTACCAGTGGACTACTCATCCTGAAAACGAGCATGAAAACAGCAAAAAGTGCACTACCGGTAGTGCCCCGGTGCACCACCACACGAAAACAAATTCTCTATAAGAAAGAAAGAAAACGCAGACCTTCCTCACAACGAATACGGAATTTGCAAAGTTTTGAACAGGAATACATGCGTAAATACAATCTGCGCGAATACAATGAAATTCTGCATTTGCGAATACCAATAGCACGGCTGTGACACTGTTTGATATGTATACACTCAGGCAAATTCTTATTATAATTTTCATAAGATGCATCTTATGAACCGCTTTTTAGAGTGTAAAATAGTTTTTCATAAGAGTCTTATGAAATTCTTTCAATTTTTATACGATGTTCTTATGAAAAATAGAAGAAACGGCATTGTGGAAAAATAATGAACACATTCATTCCACCAGTCATCTATTTCATCGTCGTCAGAAGCACTAACCAATGGTAAAGTTTCTTCAATGTCAATTGATTCTGATATTCTAAATGGTAAGTTTTCGTTGACATTTAATTTTAATGAAGCTTGAAGAATACTTGTAAGCTCAAAAGATATATTTTAATTATTATTTACTTTACAGATTGGCTACCGATAAGAAGCGCGAAGTCAAAGGGCCGAGGCGGCAATAAAATTGGGTGTTAAAGGGCTGCTGATTGTCGCCATGATGTTATTTCAAACCAATGTTATCAAAAATAAAATTATTTGAAAAACAATCTTGAATTATTTTTATTGTACGCGAAATTTTCTTTTCCCATAAGAATATCTTATGAAAAACAACAATCCCTCATTGAAACCGGTGTTCATCCTTTGAGTTCATTTCCATCATAAGACAATCTTATGAACATTCGTTCCACATCACTCGCCACAAGCGGTAGTGTTTCGTTGCTCCTGCTAGTGTTCCGTAAATAGCATATAGTGTGTGAAGAATTTCGCCCTGATCATCCGGATGTGTGTTCCGTTAGGGCACTCTGCTATTCGATATACCCGATATACTCGTTATCGGAAAAAGTGATACCACAAAAGTGATTAAGTTTTGTGCGCGGCATCGCATCAGAAGACCATCATCAGCCGAAAACAAAAGGCCCCGCTGTTGTACACGATTGCCAGCCAGCAAGGTCATTCGTCATAATAGACGGATAGGAAACCACGTTGATCGTTCGAAACCAGTTGTGTTAGAGTGGTTCGACCAACTAGGGTGGTTCGAAATATTTTTTTTTGGTTTTTATACTTTTTTTTCCAAAAAAGTTTTTTTTTTTTTCCTTTTGGTTTTATTTATATATTTTATTTATATCTTCCTTTTCTTTTATTCTTACTTTATTTTTATATTAATTTTTTATCTTTTTTCTCAAACAAAATTTTGTTTGAGTTTTTTTTTATAAAGGTTTGACTCTCCACTCTTGCCCGTTATGTCGGAAAGCAACCGACTAACGGATGACGGCGACGAGGAAGGCATGCATCCTCCTTTTAGAGAGGACGACCTCTCCGAAGAATATCTTCTGGAACAACAGTCTTCCCAAAATATCCACATTCAACCGATGTACCTCTCGGACACGGAAGATACTCCTTCCCCCCTCCCACAGACCCCTAACCCTCAGGTTCCCTTTGTGTTTGGCAACTCCCCACCATCACCAGACCCTCAAGAAGTTAACGAGCTGCCTAAACCGCCCCCTCGTCGTCGGGTTTACCAACCTGAATCGACGGGACCTTGGGTAGTTTACATCCGGTCCAAAATGAACGGGAAATCACCTAATGTGATTTCCATCGCCCGAGACCTCGACAGATCTTACCCTTCCGTAATCAGCTACCAGCCGATGAGACCGCACAAGATGCGCATTGTTGTTGGTAGCCTGAAGGAAGCGAATGCCATTGCTTGTGACCCGAAGTTTACGATCGAATACCGCGTATACGTTCCCGCTCGTGACGTGGAAATTGACGGAGTGGTAACCGAAGAGGGTTTGACCGTCGATGATCTTGTGAATTCCGGGGTTGGCCGATTCAAAGACCCTGGTCTTCCCACGGTCAAGGTGCTGGACGCGCGTCAGTTGAAATCAGCATCAGGCGAGGGGGAAGAACGAACATTTTCCCTGTCGAACTCCTATCGTGTTACCTTTTCCGGCACTGCACTTCCTGATTTCGTTGCGATCGGGAAGGTTCGTCTACCTGTGAGACTTTATGTGCCTTCGGTCATGTACTGCCAGAATTGCAAACAGTTGGATCATACGGCCGCCTACTGTTGCAATCAGGCACGCTGCTCTAAGTGCGGGGAGAAGCATGCGGAAGCTTCGTGTGAAGTACAAGCAGTAAGCAAGTGTTTGTATTGCACAGGCGAGGAATCTCATGCTCTCTCGGCGTGTCCGAAGTACATATCGCGCCGGGAAAAAATCAAGACTTCTTTGAAAACTCGCTCTAAAAAATCATATAGAGACATGCTGATGAAGTCTTTGCCAATCGTCTCAGAGAACCAGTTTGGCCTTCTAAGTGACTATGAATCCGAAGGGGAGGATCCATGCGAAGGAACTTCAGCTGGGCCATTTGTTAAAAAAAATGTTTCACAGGCTCCAAAAAGGAAACGCACAACTAACACACAATCCAGATTAGCTGCCAGCAAAGTTAATAAAACCAAAAATCCTCAAAGTGGAAATAGTAATTCTACCCCTCCTATTCAGAGACCTCCGGGTTTTAATCCGTCCCCGAAGGACTTCCCTCCACTTTCCGGTAAGTCAAAACCCCAGACTTCCCTTCAAAATTCAGGACCATCAGTAGCAAACAGGAATGCAACAATTCCCAGAGAAACTGCATCTGATCCATCGTCGAACGGTTTGCCCAGCTTTTCGGCTGATGGTAAGATGAAATTTTCGGAAATTGTTGCATTCATCCTAGACTTTTTCAGCGTACCAGCAGGTTGGAGGACTATGATTAATATGTTTGTACCTCTTTTAAGAGAAGTCTTGAAAAAGAAAGCTTGCACTATGACCCTCATCGCAGAAGCAATTTCTTTTGATGAATAACTCGTCCACTGAGGTAAGAGAAATTGTTTCTGTATTGCAATGGAACTGCAGAAGTATTTTACCAAAATTAGACTCCTTTAAAGTATTGGTACACAATTTGAATTGTGATGTGTTCGCCTTATGCGAAACTTGGCTCTCTCCAAACACTGATTTCAACTTCCATAGCCACAATATTATTCGCCTGGATCGAGATGGGCAAAGAGGGGGTGGCGTTCTTTTGGGGATCAAGAAATGCCACTCTTTCTATCGTATTCCATTACAACCATCTCCGGGTATTGAAGTCGTCAGTTGCCAAGCTAGAATTAAAGGCCAAGACCTTTGCCTAGCCTCGGTATATATTCCGCCAAATTCAAGCGTGAGCGGGAACCAATTGGCGAATATTATTTCACTTCTTCCAGAACCCCGACTAGTTCTGGGAGACTTCAACTCCCATGGCGTGGGCTGGGGTAGCTCACGTGATGATGATCGTGCTAACATGATATATGAGCTGTGCGACGACTTCAACATGACTGTCTTAAACAATGGGGAAGTGACTCGAATTAATGGAACCCAATCACAGCATAGTATTTTAGACCTTTCTTTAGCTTCTTCCTCTCTGAGCTTGGATTGTACGTGGAAGGTAATCCAAGACCCTCAGGGAAGCGATCATCTGCCTATCAATATTTCTATCACCAGTGGTCGTAGTCCACCTGAAGAGATCAATATTCCTTATGACCTCACAAAGAATATAGATTGGAAAAAGTATGCATCAGGTGTCATTGAAGCCATCGACTCAACGGAAGAACTGCCTCCGGAGGCAGAGTACAGTTTTATGTCCGGAACAATTGTGGACTGTGCAATCGGGGCACAGGTCAGACGGAATGACAATTCGACGATACAAAAACGACCTCCCACTCCATGGTGGGATGGAGACTGCTCACGTGCGCGAGGAGAAAAGTGCAAGGCGTTTGTTGAGTTTCGCAGAACCGGATTGCCAGAGAAGTTCCAACGTTACTTGTCCTTGGAACGCAAGTTTAAGAACTTGATCAGGGGCAAGAAACGTGGGTACTGGAGGCGATTCGTGGATGGGTTATCTCGAGAAACGTCTCTGCACACGCTTTGGAAAACAGCTCGAAACATGCGAAATTACACACCTTCGAACGAAAGTGAAGAAAGCTCGAGTCGTTGGCTGACACAGTTCGCGAAAAAGGTCTGTCCGGACGCAGTACCAGCTCAGAAAAACTATCGGGATACAGAGAATAGTTCCGAAACGGAGGATCAATTCTCGATGGTCGAACTTTCACTTGCGCTCTGGTCATGTAACAATTCAGCTCCCGGACTGGACAGAATCAAATTCAACTTGTTGAAGAATCTGCCAGATACCGCTAAAAAACGCTTGTTGAATTTATTCAATAAGTGTTTAGAGATGAACATTGTGCCGCATGAATGGAGACAGGTGAAAGTTATCGCCATCCAAAAACCGGGAAAACCAGTTTCTGATTACAATTCGTATAGGCCGATCTCAATGCTCTCGTGTCTCCGGAAACTGCTCGAAAAAATGATTCTCTTTCGGCTGGATAAATGGGTTGAATCAAACAATCTCTTGTCAAGTACACAATATGGATTTCGTAGAGGCAAGGGTACGAACGACTGTCTAGCATTACTTTCATCAGACATTCAATTGGCGTTTGCCCAAAAAGAGCAGATGGGAGCAGTATTTCTGGACATCAAAGGGGCATTCGATTCGGTGTCCATAGAAGTGCTATCTAGTCAACTTAACTCTTGCGGACTTTCACCAATTTTGAATAATTTTCTTTATAACCTGTTGTCTGAAAAAATCATGCATTTTAGTCATGGAGAAACCAAAGTTGAACGAATTAGTTACATGGGTCTACCCCAAGGCTCATGCTTAAGCCCCCTGCTATACAACTTTTATGTCCGAGAGATCGATGCTTGTATGGCACAAAATTGCACGCTAAGACAGCTTGCGGATGACTGTGTTGTTCATATCACAGGTAAAAAAGGCACTCAAATTAAACCTCCGTTACAAGAAACTCTAAATAATTTATCACATTGGGCCAGGAATCTAGGCATCGAGTTTTCGCCTAGTAAAACCGAGTTAGTAGTTTTTTCAAGGAAGCATTCCCCTCCTCAAATAGAGCTCCTTATGATGGGTAGAACTCTAACTCAATCTCTTAGTTTTAAATATTTGGGTGTCTGGTTCGACTCTAAATGCCTCTGGGGAAAACATATTAGGTACTTGACACAAAAATGCCAAAAGAGAATCAATTTTCTTCGAACGATTACTGGAACCTGGTGGGGTGCTCATCCACAGGACCTCATCAGGTTATACCAAACAACGATACTGTCGGTCATAGAATATGGAAGCTTTTGCTTTGAGTCCGCCGCGAAAACCCACTTGATTAAACTAGAACGAATACAGTATCGTTGTTTGCGTATTGCCATGGGTTGTATGCAGTCGACACATACGATGTGTCTCGAAGTACTGGCGGGAGTAATGCCGTTGAAAAATCGGTTCCTCGATTTATCGCTACGTTTCCTAATTCGAAGTGTTACTATGAATCCTTTGGTGATAGAAAATTTGGAAAGGCTTATGAATATTAATTCGCAAGTAAAATATGTAAACAATTATAAAACTTTTAGTCAGTTAGAAATAAACCCTTCTTTGTTAAATTCGGACACGAGTCACTTTTACCCGATCAGTAGTTCCTTAATAAAATTCGATCTGTCCATGACCGTTGACATCCGTGGAATTCCAGATCACGTCCGACCCAACGTCATTCCTTCAATCTTTGCATCAAAAGTACGTGAAATTGACCCTACAAAAATGTTCTTTACTGATGGTTCTAGAATCGACGGCGCGACTGGTTTCGCAGTGTATAATGAGCGTTTTGAAGCTTCTTTCAAGCTTCAAGAGCCATGCTCCGTTTACGTTGCCGAACTAGCCGCAATTTATTGTACCTTGGAACACATTCGCACTCTGCCCGTAGACCACTATTTCATCTATTCGGATAGTCTCAGCTCCGTTGAGGCGATTCGATCGATGAAACTGATGAAGCGCTCTTCCCATTTTTTGCTGGAAATTTCAGGGATATTGGGCGCTTTGATCGAAAATTCGTACAGGATTACCTTAGCTTGGATCCCGTCTCATTGTCTTATTCAAGGCAATGAGAATGCGGACTCATTGGCTAAGGTGGGCGCGTTACAAGGTGAAATCTTTGAGAGGATAATAACTTACAATGAATATTTTTCAATACCTCGCACTTTAGCGATTAACGCTTGGCAGTCTAGCTGGGACAATGGCACAAAGGGACGTTGGCTCCATACGATTATCCCTAAGGTTCCGACGAAGGCATGGTTTAAGCATTTTAACATGAGTCGCGATTTCATTCGCGTGGTTTCTCGGCTCATGTCAAATCACTGCCGGCTTGACGCGCATTTGTTTCGTATACAACTAGCTACAAGCAATGTTTGTGTTTGTGGGGATGGCTACCACGACATTGATCATGTTGTGTGGACGTGTGAACGGTTTGATCGATCGAGGGCTTGGCTACTGGATACCCTTAGGGCCCGAAGTAAACTACCTGGTGTTCCAATTCGAGACATCTTGGCAAACTTAGATCTTGAATATTTGTACCCTATATACAAATATCTTAAAATGTCTGATCTGGTCGTTTAGTCCTCTTCCCCTCTGTCTGTACTCTATCTAATGCTCTTTTCGTCTATTTATTAGAACAAACTTTCATCCGACGGGTCCTACAACACCACAAAGAAGGCTGGCCAGGAAGTCGAAAACCCTGAGGTAGCTATCGAAACCACAGCTACAGGAAGCCACCACCGGACCCTAACGGAAACTGTTCTTGGAAGTGACCCCAGTTAATCCCCTTTCCTTTCCTATACATAGTTGAATTAACAGTTGAGTAGCCGCGACGATTACGGCCCCCCTCTTACTAACCCAAAGTTAGGAAAAATACTCCCGGCACATAAAAACTTTATAAGTAAAATGCCTAATAAAAACTTTTGTAAATAAAAAAAAAAAAAAAACAATCTTATGAATTTCATTATTTTTTCTTATGGCGCCACTTCATAAGAAAATCTTATGGCATACTTAATAGGATTTTTCTGAGTGTACGGGATCGTGCGTTTCTCTTGAACATGGCTTTGCTTCTATAGAAGCAAATATTCTATACGAAATACCTGAAAAAATTCTCATGATTCTTTTCTCAAATACAATTTGAAACCTGATTTCAGGTTTATTTTTTAAAAGGCTTTTAGTAAAACAGAATCAAAATTTTGAAATGAAAACAAAAATACAAGGCTACGTTGCAGGAAAGGATGATTGTTTGTAGTTTAAATAGAACTGCCAGCACTTCTTTTGTTGATTTTCGAATGCGTGATGTCAAAAGCTCGTATTTATAAATAAACTTTTTCCTAATTAATTTTGTAAGTGAAATTATTACTATTTAAGCTGTTTTTTAAATAGTAATATTCAAGTGAAGGAGTACAATTTGTCTCCGAAACGAAATACTATTTCGTTAAACAAATTGCCATCAAAAATATGTCGAATCACTACGATATTCCCTCATGGTAAGATTGTTATCTGCAAAACTTCTGAATAATTAAAACTTGATATCATACTTTAATCAGTTTTAAAATCAATTTATTGTTTGTTTTTTAAATGTCAACATTAAAACCCGTTAGATTGTTTAAATTTGTTTTTTCAATTATCTCTTATCAAAGGGCTGGTAAGCCACCGACCGGGCTACATCTGGACGTGATGAAGGACGATAAACTCATCCAGAAGCTAATGATCGATGAGAAGAAATGCTACCTTTTCGGAAGAAACCCGCAGATGAATGATTTTTGCATCGATCATGCCTCCTGTTCCAGGGTTCACGCGGCTTTCGTATATCACAAACACCTGAACATTGCCTACCTGGTGGATCTGGGTTCGACTCATGGGACCTTCATCGGGTCGGTTCGGCTGGAAGCGCACAAACCTACCCAGCTGCAGATCAACAGCATCTTTCACTTTGGTGCCTCGACGCGGCACTACATGCTGCGGGAACGGCCCCAGGTTGGCTCCCGTTCCAACATCATGGAAGACCTCCCGATGATGGATACCAGCGATGGAACGTATCTTGGGCTTCCGGAAAGTCAGACGGATTTGGATGTGGGTAGCTTGTTATGATAAATGTTAAAGTCGTTTAATTATTTACTTGTCTCCTATCAGAATTTGACCGAATACAATACGGCTCACAATAGAAGAATTTCAATGCTTGGAATTCCGGATGAATCTAGCAGTTTTAAAAAGGTAGCTAACAAGTTTAATGGTAGATTTAAAACTAATTTATCCTTTTTTGCAGAACATGAAAAATAAACGCAAACGAAAGGGAGTTCAGTTTAACGAAGACGAAATCATTATCAATCCCGAGGATATTGATCCAAGCATCGGACGGTTCCGCAATCTTATCCAGTCCACTGTAGTCCCGGTGGCGGCTAAGCGAGCCAAAATGGAGCACACCAATAGCATGGGTACAGATTTCGCTATTCCTAGAGCAATTCTTCAAAAAATCTTGCTAAAAATCTCCCACTTTTCATAGGATTCTCAACTTCTCCATCGGCCAGTAAAATCTTGCAACATCCCCACCACAGCTTGGCCAACAACCTTTACCACGGCATTGACGATCATCAGGGTGCCGACGGGCGTAACAACTCAATGGGATACCCCATGGACGCCACCCCGAGCGGACTAACCACCAAGCTGGGCATCATTCTGCCCAACCCGGCACCCGATGTCAATCCGGTCAGTAGTGTGGCTTCCAGCTCCTCGATCATGCCACCGCCCATGTTCAACAGCATGGCACCGAAGAATGTTAAAATCATAGAGAAACCGGACCTCTCGGACGAACCCAAGAAGAAGAAGTACGCCAAAGAACAGTGGCCCGGCCGAAAACCTTTGGGGCTCGGTGGATTTTAAGCGTTTTAAGCAGATAAGTATTTCATTCATCTATTATCATAAAAGGTAGCAATTAGCACCGGTGTGTCTACTCGAAACTACTTCCACATGTGGAAGAGTAAATGTGACCATGGACGCAACATTAGAGTAACGTATATAATTTGATGTCTATCCACTTGTATACTTTAGGGGATGAATAAGCCGTACACGCTTAAAATCCCGGAAAAATGTATGCTTTAGATGTGTGAAAAGTGAACAACTTTCATACAAACGCGTAAGCGAATTTCAACACAACTAATCGATATGCATTTTGATTGATGTTTCATTGATTTGAGTATCCATGTTTGGAGAAAGCTTTGATATAGAGTTCTTGATAAAATGTTCAATCATGGAATACAAACTAATAGAATAGTTTTCTGTTACTGTACAGAACTGGTGGGTTGTTGTTATTCATCCGAATATTCCTGTATGAACCATGGTATTACTGGTGAAAGTCTTAGTATAGGTCATGGAATGTTCACATTTTTCTGGTATTTCTAAAAGGTTTTTCTATTTAAACTCGTCGAAATTTGCATGGTCGTCAGATTAACACTCACGTCTTCTTAATACCTGAATAGTCATGAGATATTTGTGGTAAAATACGCGGAGAAAATTTGAGGTGTACAGAGCTTCTTGTCGAGATCTTCATTCGTATAAGCGACGACACAATCGTTAACCAACAGTCTAGGAGACTAGTGCGGTCTCTTCGCTATTTGTTCAACCTGGCTTTGCCGGCTGACTCGATTTTAGCACAGAGAAATTATAGTATCTGCTGTAGCTCTTAAACTCCCCTCTAGCTAGTCTTTTAAATCCTTTTAAATCCTTGTTTATGAATTGCATTCCATGAAACGACGAGCGACCGCGTCACCCGAGTTTGCTTTTCTGGGTTAATGAATGCAATGGGTGGGAAGACTCATGATATACCCCACGTATATCTCATACTCCGTAAACTCCTTCTGGGAACACATATCTCTCTTCTACACGACATAAGACCTGATTTTACACTTGAGAACCGATCTCTCATCATGAAGACTCGAGGTTCTCCTTTCGGAGATTCGAGGTCTGACACGCACGGGCCTAAAATCCCGAATAAGACGTCATTCTACATCGACTCGAATGACTCGCCGGGTGTGGAGAGCCACTCTACTCCGCAGATATTTCCAGCCTTAGGGCTTGCCATATCCCCAATTTTTTTTATTAGTTGATCACCCAGGTGGTAAATCCTTTTTACGGATTGCATTCCAAGGCACGGCGAGCGACCGAGTCCCCCCAGTATGCTACTGTCATATCCCCATAGCTTCGATTATTTGCAAACTACCTGATTGTGCAGTTCAGTGTATTCACTACGAAGAAGGTAAAGTCTTATCCAGATAGCTTCAAATACACATTCAACGACGGTCCCCTACCGATGGTGTTAGTCTACTCCGACCGTAGGGTTTGGCTCTTGTTGCCTCCGCGACTCTTTTTCACGCTACCGTCTGCCATTCGGCAGTTGCATCAGTCGGCCTTTTCAGCAAGGCCATCTTGCCTTATTCCTTACTTCACCTCTACTAACTGAGCTTAGATAAATCGCCGTTCGGGAAAGGACAGAAACTCGTACAGTTTGGATGGACAGTATTTTTGCTAAGGGGAGCAAAGGAACTTATTCCATTTCAATCAAATACCAACACAATAACCACTAGTTAAATTTTCCTATTTATTTACCTTATGTTTTATTCCACGTTATACCACGTTATACATTTTTGTTTTCGTTAATTTTAAATTACATTCAATTGTCGGAATATAAATGTTTTTTACTTTTTTTTTTCAAATTTCATTTTAGCTCATGTTTATACTCATAATAATACAGGATAACGAAAATTTTGCACTCATCACTTGTTAAATTGAATCATTTTTCAGCATTATCTAAATTTTTATTTCACTGCTCCAAATACTTAACATGCACATTTCTGTTTTCCTCTGTATCGATACCTCCGAGTGTTTCGGTGAACTATTCACCTTCTCTTTTTAAAGTCTCTTATACTATTTCGTAGTTTAGATAAACGCTATGCTGTAGTACTCTTGTTTTTCTTTTTTTTATAACCCTTCACAATTCGCACAGTCGAAATTTGATTCTTTTACATGATCTGAATGTTCGAACGCGAGGATTTTTGTAGCGGATGTTTGCTTTCATGAATTGATTGTTTCCACTATATGATAATTACAGAGGTTTCCCTAGTAGTAACCCAATTGATTATTAGTTTTAGTTTTGTTGTGTTGCTTGTACATATTACAATATAAGTGCCCATCGATTAAATTGCAATAGAACAATAATGCCAGCTTGTGTAGGATTGTGATTGCTCAAACATGTAACACTCATAAATCAAGCGCTTACGCGTGAAATATAAAAAAAAAGGAAAAAAGATTTTTTTTCAGTGCAGATCAAAAATATTTCTTTCATTTGAAACCATTCAACTCAGCATATAAAGTAGCTAGGTATAAAAAAAAACAAACATTCTTTAGCGTTCACAATACTTGATTGCATCTACTATTTCTGAGATATTCTTTTAGTCGGGTTTATATAGAATGTGATTATGATGCGTCATTCAGTTTTTCAATTTTACTAAACGCTTCGTTCAGTTGTTTTAAGTATTAAAATATATAAGTAAATATACTTTCTTTACGAAATTCTTTCTTAAGGTAGGTTCTGTAATTTCCTTGCTTTACCGTTTGAATAAGTATTTTTCCGTTTTTCATTCTTTATAATTTGCTATCTGAATTTAATATGCATAAATTTGCTGTACGTTGGGAAGTAAACATTCCTCTCGATATAACTCATAACTCGTCTAAAAAACAATACATGCGATTTGTCGCTTTTCTTCTATCATCATCATACTACTAGTCGCAAACATACCTAAAAGTATTGTATTATTGCCACACGTCTCGTAAATTCATGTTTCCGAATTGATTGCTTAGCTTGTCGGGTTGCATTTGGGAAGCGTTCTGCGGGGGAAAGTTGGCAAATGCGTTTCCAGTGGTGGGTATCGTCGCTGCTCCGAAAGCACTTGTCGCTGGATGTTGTTGACCTTGTTGGGGATTTGCCACCGGGAACTGATGAAGGGGTTGATGTTGATGGGGCAGGGCTGCACCGAAACCAACTGGTTGCGGTTGCATTTGACCTGGCGCCGCCGCAAATGCTCCGTTGTTGAATAAGGCCGGTTGGCTAACGCCGGCCGCCGGCAAAAACTGACCTCCATTGGCTGCCGGGAACGCTTGGAAAGCACCAAAACCGCCGGCCATGTTCTGGGGCATCGCTGCTGGCATGCCATTGTTTATCTGATAAGGATTCGCACCGGCAGCTTGGGGAAAAGCATTAGGTTGGAAGCTGTTAAAGTTTCCAAATCCTCCCATATTGGCGTTGAAGTTGTTATTCATAATTCCGGTTGGTGCAGAACCGTACAGAGCCAAGATTTTATCCTTTGTAAGTTTCCCTTGCAATTCTCCAGCTTGACTGGTAGATTGATTGAAAAAATCTGCCTCCTCTTTGGCCAAATTTGAGAAATCATCGCCACCCGCAACTTTTTCATTTGGCCGTTCTAGACCACTCATACCAGACAAAATATCACTCAATGAACCTTCACCATTGGCTTTGCCCTTACTAACAGGTTGAGGACTGGTGTCAGGTCCCAAAGACAATCCCAGTAGATCGGACGTTCCCTGACTGCTGCTCCCACTCACGTTTCCAGCCGACTCCGAAGAATTTCTGTTCGAAGGTTTGCTACTGCTGGCGGGAGCTTTCAGTTTCGGAACCGAAGCTGCCCCTGAAGATCCTAGACCGGACGACGAGGACACCTTTTTCTCCGCGCTAGCATAGCTTGAGTTCAAAGACGACGCCGCGCTACCTAGCGATAATCCACCACTGCCTCCTCCACTTGCGACAGCTTTCTTTTTGCGCTTCTGCCGCTCGATTTCTTCGTCGATCTCTTTGTCCCAGTCTACCTTGGGTGGGGGTGGGGCCACCCACTCCCGTGCAATGTATTTTTTCTGTTCGTACTTGGCCCGAATAAAGCTTTCTAGAGCTGAATCCGTTTGCGGTCTCCGGAACCCATCTGGTAGGAGGGCCTCGTAAACAGCACGTGCTCTGCTATTGCCCATCTGCTCCAGTGATACCTGAAAATGATGTTTTATTGTCAAAATAAACATACCTATACTGATTGAATCACAACAAAATTAAAGATAAACTATGAACACATCATGAGTTTTTGCAACATATCCTAATACACTTACCACCTGCTCCGGCGTCCAACTGTCCAGGTTCACCGATTTCACCCGGGATATGTGCACCCCTAGGTTCCGATGGATGCCGGCACAACGGATGCACAGAAACACCCCGAGATTCCAAGAGGCCCACCGGGGACCCTTGGCGTCGCAATCCACGCAATACTTGTTGTCGTCATCGCGCAGCATCTTGGTCAGCAGCAGTTGGCACTTCTCCTGGATCTGCTTCTGTCGTTCGGTTTCATTTTTGCGGCTCATCTTGAAATGATGTATAGTTTGCACTTCAAATGTAGCTAATTCTAGCTCCGAATATGTATGTTCTCACAACTTCTAGTTATAGCTTAGCGTTAAACCTGAAAAGGAAAGTAAAAAGAAATATTACTAAAGCAATGAAATTCCAAATATCAGATACATTTAAAGAAGGATTAGTCCAAAACAAACATAAAAACCATCTATAAAATTACTAATATGTAGTTAAACATGTTTATCAATGATTCATGGGAAGATTTCAACGCAGTACAACGAACCATCGCAATCGCCATTCTGTTTTGTTTTTCTACTTCCAGCGAGACTATTTTCTTATCGCTTTCTGTTCACAGCACAGCAGAACTGTTTTGACGATCCACCCCATGGATACAATGATATTCATTCAACAAACATATCAAATTATGGTTCATTTTTCATTTCAAATTTCTTTCTTCTAAAAACATTTACGCGAAGCTCGAGAAACTGTTCAGGGCCAAACATTGACCCCTTGAACTTCCGGTCTTTTGAAAATGTTTGTTGCAATTTTTTCTCCTTTTTTCTTTTAAGATCTTGCGAACCAACCGTGAAACAGGCAGGTGCAAATCGCAAATAAGCTTCCAAGTTCAGGTGATAAGGTAAAACTTGTTTCTCTTATGTGTCCTTCGCTTCTTGGTGCGATTGTGTGTGTATGAATAATATAAAGGTGCTAATCGAAAATGCCTGAAAATTCCATTTACCTGGTTAAGCAATCTTCCTCCGACGGACAGTTCTTTGCCGTGACTCGCTTCCGGAAAGGAACCAGCCCCAATAAGTTAATAATTAATTATTTTCCTTAGAATATTTTTTTCCGTAGGTAGCTATCGAGCAGCAGCCATTCATGCACTCATCGTCACTGACTTGTCACAATGATTAATCCTTTTCGCACGGGGTCAGAAAACTTAGCCAGTTACCGAACTTCCGTCGCAATGAATTTCTCCACCAATCTTTATAGCTGAGAGCAGTTCTTCTCCGGGAATATCGAAACTTTCTATCAAACTGCCAGCAGGATGCAATTTACAAGTTTTATCGTGGGAATTAAAGTGAAGTTTTATCTTTTCCAGTTGCTGCGAGCTAGCAGGGCTTCTTGTTCTTCCAATCTGCCTTGGTACGCGATATTTTTTTTACTGCTGATGATGGGTGTCATCAAGGGGGGTACATAGTAGGTGTACTGATCTACAAAATTTCCGAATCAACCATGTTGGTTTTTCAAATTGGCTACCAAGGCTACGTTGCGTTTGTTTACCAACAAAGCACACGGTTTTCCTTTAGTTCAATCATGTGTAAGATTAGATTTGAGGAAATTGCCCTAGTTTGAAGGAACCATCGTCCAGGAGATTGACCTGGAAGACTCCTGAGGACCTTAACTCAGAGAATACCTCCAAGTGTCGAGAAGCTGTAGATTCTAGTAGCGATGATACCATCATCGGTTGGAATAAAAAGAAGAGTTCGTTCATTTCCCTTCCCTAGGGATCCTACTCGGTTGGTTGCCCTGTTGCGGGATAAATGTTGGATATTTTTCGATGAATAATGGACATTTTTCGAAGCAGGTCTCCAAAACGCGGAAAGTGCAGGTAGGTATGATTAAAATGAACGAAAAAAAATAAAAAGCACACAGGTTTACATTTTCCAATTACAGTTTTCCTTGCGATGCAATATCCGGAAGACGGTTTTCACTGTTTGGTGCGAAAAATACTCCTGCAGGAGAGTGAATAAACTTAAACCGGTTGGGATCACAATGTTTTACGTTACATCACCCAGTCCCGTAGATAGCATTCGCTCTAGTTGAAGATGAACGGAAAACCGGATAGCAGGAACCGCTGCTGACGAATAGAATATTTGGTGGTACGAGCCAAACTGAATATCACCAAACCCGCTGGCTAACCAGACTTATTCTAGCTGCGAAAGATTGTAATCAATAAAGTGAACCAGAACCGCCTACCAGTGAAGAATTTATACAATCTACACGTATCGAATCATGTGGACAAATTAAACATCATTGTGTAAATAAATACAAAATGTTCCTAAGGATCAGCTAAAGGTACAGCAGATCAAGTAAAAATGATTATAGAATTCGTGAAATAGTAAAAAATAAGTTGTTGAATATATTTTTTTCGTTCTGTTCTGCTGATAAATAATATATATAATTAGAGTTTATAGCTTTCTTAATATTTCGGAATTCTGGCAGGATGGTTTAGATGGATTATCACTTAAAAACACGAAAAAAGAGAAGTTTGTTCTTGCTGGACAGCGTGCCAGCTGAGGAATGTTTCCACTATCACAACCTTCGACTCCGGGAAACTCTTGAATGTCGGCGAATCTTGTCAAATCTGACCTCTCAAAGCGTCTGGGGTTATAGGCGAGCTTTGCTTATCGATTGCTTCACCTCACCTTTCAGCTGTTCATCGGTCGTAAATTTACATTCAATCGTCATCACGTTGACTGAATGCCTTCGGAACACCTTGTCTAAATCCAGGCAGGGAATGGCACTCAATCTGCGATCCGGGATCTAATCAATCCGAGTACCATTTGAACCTTTTAAGAAATAAAATAATATTTTGTTACATACCGTACACTGGACAGGAATCAGTTTTCTTTATAGGTATTAAACCTCGGACTCTACTGGCCGAGCAATCTAACGGGTTTTACCTGCCGGTGGGAAGGACCAAATATTAAACCTCGGACTCTACTGGCCGAGCAATCTAACGGGTTTTACCTGCCGGTGGGAAGGACCAAATATTAAACCTCGGACTCTACTGGCCGAGCAATCTAACGGGTTTTACCTGCCGGTGGGAAGGACCAAATATTAAACCTCGGACTCTACTGGCCGAGCAATCTAACGGGTTTTACCTGCCGGTGGGAAGGACCAAATATTAAACCTCGGACTCTACTGGCCGAGCAATCTAACGGGTTTTACCTGCCGGTGGGAAGGACCAAATATTAAACCTCGGACTCTACTGGCCGAGCAATCTAACGGGTTTTACCTGCCGGTGGGAAGGACCAAATATTAAACCTCGGACTCTACTGGCCGAGCAATCTGTCGCTTCCGGAGGTTTCCGCTGGGGTAAGTTTAAATTTCGGACCGTATTTGGAAAAGCAGTATTTTACAAAAGAACTCCTTGATTTATTTGAACGAGCAAAAAACACGTGTCAATTTTCTTCTCTCTGACGTATATGTGAAAATTTTATTCAAATCTGTCAATGCCTGCTACGATCAAATCTCGTTGTCGGCAACATCCTCCGGGGCACCAGACGCTCTGGGTTGTAATACGATTATTTTTGTAACTGGTCTTACGTATGATGAAAACGCAGTTCGTACTGATACTGTTCGGACATTACCGTCGGTTCCTCGCATTACCTTATCGATGATACCTTTAGGCCAGCACCCGCGATGCATGTTCTCGTCGACAATCATTACAAGATCACCTACAGCGTATTCGTGCCGGTTACGGTTGTCTTGCCACTTGTGGCGTTTCAGCAGCTCAGGTCGGTACGAAAACACCCACTTGCGCCAGAACCTGTCAGCGTATATTTGAGCATGTTTGTACGCAGCTCGACAATTTAGGTCCCGTTCGTCGAAATCATGATCGTATTGCATATGATTGTTTCTACCAAGTAATATCATATTAGGTGTGATCGGTTCAGGATCTTGCGGATCTTCAGGAACATGTGTCAACGGCCTATTGTTAACAACGTTCATAACTTCACAAAGAGCAGTACGCAACACCAGGTCCGAGGGATGCCTATCCTTCAACATGGATCGAAGCGCTGTTTTTACAGAGCGGACAAGTCGCTCCCAACATCCACCAAAATGCGGCGCTCCGGGTGGGATGAACGCCCATTGTACTCCTCTCACACTCAGCGTATCCGCAATCTGTTGCAGATCCAACTCCTGCAGCAGCTTTTTCGTCTCACGGTCCGCTCCTACAAAGTTCGTTCCATTATCGGTTAGAATTTTTTGAGGAATTCCCCGAATCGACATGAAACATCTTATAGCCATCAAACAACTACTTGTATCCAACGAAGGTACCACTTCCAGATGTAAAGCTCGACTCGAAAGGCAGGTGAAAAGTGCGACCCAACGCTTTTCTGTACGTCGCCCAACTTTCACAGTCAGTGGCCCAAAATAGTCGATGCCTGTATACGTAAACGGGAAAACGAAAGGTGTCGTCCGCTCTGGAGGAAGGTTACCCATTTGTGGTATTTTTGGGTTCGCCCGAAGCTCGCAACATCTCAAACATGTACGGGCAAATTTTTTAACTTGAGACCTAATTTTGAGAATTCTGTGCCGCTGATTCAAGTTGTTAATAATCGTCTCAGTGCCTTGGTGCCCATTCGCAATATGATACATCTTTATTAACAGGTTCGTGAAATGATGATTGTCCGGAAGAATAACAGGATTATTCACTTCGAAAGGCTGGCTGCTATCTTGAACTCGTCCTCGCATTCTGATAATGCCCTCATGAAGAAAAGGTGAGTATGCGAATAAACGGCTAGTTCGTTTGACGAAATCCTGCTTTTTGAGAAGAACCAGCTCTTCACCGAACGCTTCAGCTTGAACTTTCTGATACAACATCATTCTTGCTTGGTTGATATCATTCACGTCGATTGAAAATCTTTCAGGTTTTTCTGACTTGGGTAGCGCTAAAATTTTAAGCATTTTCAAGTAATATGCTGTACTTCTCGTTAGGCGATTAAAATCTGAGAAGCGTGTTATATCAGGAAGATCAAAACATTTTTGGGTGGATATTTGTAAACAAATTAGCAAATTATCCTCTACTTCTATATCAGCATTGAAATTAATTGCTTCTTCGTTAGTCAGTGTTAAGGTTTCTTGTTTTGGCCAGTGTTCCTGATCAAAACGCAAGAATTCCGGACCGTTCAGCCAAATATTCATATTGCAGAACATCGAATTCTTGGTGCCAAAATCAGCAACGTTCAAGTTTGATGGAATCCATTTCCATAAATCGGAATTGTGCCCGTTCTCTTTTATCTTAGTGACTCGGGATCCTACGTATGCCGTTAACTTCTGTGTCGAGTTTAACCATCCTAAACAAATTCTAGAATCTGTCCAAAAATGAACTGATGTTATTTCTATTTTTAGCTCATCCTGAATAGTCTTCACCATCTGACTACCGGTTACACAGCTTTGTAGTTCAAGACGGGGAACAGTTTGAGCCTTCAGAGGAGCTACTTTTGATTTGGCGATGATTAAAGCTACGTGAGAAACGTTCCGGATTCTATGTACCATATATACAACACAAGCAAAAGCTTTGTCACTTGCATCACAAAATGCATGCAGCTCAACTGCACCAACAGATGACAGTCGTGGAAAATAATATCTTGGAATTCTCACCTCGCCTATCTGACCTATTTGCTCTAGCCATCCATTCCAATTTGTCATAAGACCATCTGGAATATCATCGTCCCAATCGATTTGCAGGCGCCATAAATCTTGGAAAAGGATCTTCAGATGAATGGTTATCGGACCAAGGACACCTAGAGGATCGAAAATACTCATCATGAACTTGAGCAGCTGTCGTTTAGTGATGACTTTTGAGGTTGGCAAGTTCGAGAACTTTAACGGGAACACAAATTCATCACTTCGGAGGTCCCACTTCAGACCGAGCACTCGGCACTCTTTCTCATCAGCAGCTTTCAAAGAGGAATCGATGGACTTCATCACAGCTACGGAGTTGGAAACGAATTTCACAAGTTTAAAACCACCTTGTCGATGTGCCTCGATGACGTTGTTTATCAATTGGATGGCCTCACCTTCGGTATCGCGACAATCAAAATAGTCGTCCACATAATGCTGACACAAGGCCGCCTCTCGCACTCCTGGTAATGCTTCATCAAGTCTATTTGCATTAAAATTTTTAATGTACTGCGCTATACAAGGCGAAGATACAGCACCAAAAATCATCGCTTGCATGACGTACACATCAGGGGCCTTCTTGCGTTCCATTCCTCGCCAAAAGAACCTTTGCGAGTTCTGATCCTCAGGTCGAATGCGCACCTGATGAAACATTTCCTGAATATCAGCCATAAACGCAATCTTGTTTCTACGGCCACGCATCAGGACCGCAATAAGTGGAGGAACCAAATCAGGACCTTTAAGAAGCAAGTCATTTAAAGAGAAACCGTTTGACTTTGCTTTTGCATCCATGACCAATCGGAACTTTTTAGCACTGCAAACGCTAAAGTGTGGCAAATACCAGGTGTTAGGTGTTTCGAGCAATTCAGGACCGGTCAGTTTACGCGCGTAGCCTTTTTGTAGATAGTCTTCGATTTTGTTGCAATATTGATCTGCAAATTCGGGATCTGCATCCATCTTTTTTTCCATCACTTTCAAACGACGCAACGCCTGTGGTTTGCTGTCAGGAAACGTGAAGTGATTGAACTTGTACAGCTGACCTACCTCATAACGATCGCCGATGCACTTGATGGTACGGTTCATAATATCTACTGCTCTCGTATCCTCTTCAGCCATTTTAGGTGACTGAGTTGTCATCCCAAAATTATCAACAGCGTACATAGTTTTTATTAAATCAGTCAACTCCATGTCTTCAATCGAACATAGTAAAACATGAGGAATCTCAATGCATTCTGCAACAGGTTGAATTTCTCCATGGACTGTCCAACCCAAATGACATCGAGTGAGCTGTAATCCTCGAATCGAATACTGGATGGTTTTCAGAGGAACAATTAAACCAGCATTATTTGAACCGATCAGCATACGAGGAGTTGCATTTTCGATAACTTTCAGCTTTTCTTCGTCTAACAGAGGATACAACTGACGAATCTGAGCTAAGTCGAAATTCATTTGCGAAAGCTTCATGTTCTTGATCGTCCTAACGTTATTCATCTTGTGCCAGACTGCCTGATCAGAAGGTCCAGATATTTGCAGAGAAATGATCATCGATGTGTCGTCTGTATGCGTGATTCCGTTGGTCCAACGGTACGAAATTGGAGAAACTGTACCCTGCAAATCCATTTCCTTAGCGATCGAAGAATCTAACATGGTCAGCGATGATCCTTCGTCGAAAAGTGCAAAAACTTCTTCAGTTTTAGTTTTACTACGGATGCGCACCTTTCCTACTCGAAGTATTGTGTTACAACCCACAATCGTATTGCATGTTCCACCTACAGTTAGGACAGGTTGCTTCGAATCGTTACCAGGATGAACGAGCTGATGATGGTTTTTCTTGCATATCGAGCAGGTCTTGTTCGATTTACAATTCCGTCGCGAATGATCCACTTCAAGGCATAGATAGCACGCTTTACATCCTCTTACCGTCGATCTACGCTGCTCAATAGACATTTTCAAAAACTTCTCACATTGCTTCAAACCAGGGTGTTCTTCAGATGAGCATAGAGGACATTGAGATCGGCTATCAGTTGCAGTGTTGCTGACCTGGAACACAGGCGGTCTTACTCTTTGGACGGGTGCCTGACGACGACTAAGGAAGGTAGGATTGACACTGGCTAGTTGGTTGTCCAACTCATCCTCCAACCAACCAGAAAAAATGTCGAAAGTTATCATCCTATTTTCTCTCGTCAAACTGGCCTTGTGACGAATCCACATCTGCTTGCTAAATGTTGGCAGCTTGTCTGCTAGATGAGCAATTAATTCGGGATTCATCAAATACATTTCAGCGTTAACATTTTTCAGAGCCACAGCAGTACCAGTAACAGCGTTGAAAAACGTCCTAAATGATTCAATATTTCCCTCTCTAACTGTTTCCAGGTTTCTAAGCATGTCCAGCCTATTCGACACAATCCATTCTGTACGTCCAAAATTCGTTTTCAACAGTTTCATAATCTGGTTCACATTTTCAGCGGAGGTAAGGAGAGCCTCAACGCACTGTCTGGCCTTGCCGTGAAGCGCTTTATTCAGCCTTCTCAGGTTGTCTTGACTTGATAAAGCAAATTCAACAGTGGAAATATTGAATTCATTTTCGAAAATGGGCCATTCCATCAAGTTTCCGTTGAACTGAGGCAAATCTCTCACAGCACGATACTGCAACGCTTTCAGTGCTTGCGTAACAACTTCGGTTTGTCCAGAGCCGCGGTCCACGGGGGGATCAAAAACGAGGTGGTGGGATAGGTTGTTCATGACCGTCAGGAATGTCTTCAACCCAACTCCGGACACGACGATCAGGGCTACTATGAATGGAACTTCTCGAAACAGATTTCAGTTCGTTAATCTGAATCTCCCTTTCAATGCGCCTACGTTGAAACTCAGACTTTTTCTTTTCTAGTTGCATCTCTAAATCTTTCTGTATCTTTAGCTCCTCTAGTTTTTGTTGAGCTCTAATCTGATCTACTCTTAGAGATGCTTCTAACTCTTCCTTTTCTAATTGGTTTTCCAATTCTAGTGCTCTAATCTGACTAACAGTTTCACTAACGACTGACTTTCTGCTACTTATCGATCGTCTACTCCTACAACTCATATTTCCGGTTTTGCTTCTAGCATTATCACCCGACTCGGAGTGCACTCTTGCATGTGCTGCGCCCACTTCAGACGGCCCAGGAATGACAGCATCATGTGATAACGCAGGAACTTCTTTCACCGGAGTACGATACATTGTACTTGCTTGTGGAAGTTTGTAAACGAAATCGTCGAACTTCTTCGGGACTTTACCTGCCGTTGATCTTTCTGTTCGGCGCAGGTTAGGTTCCATATAAACTGGTGTTAAGTTTCGAAGGACCAAATATTAAACCTCGGACTCTACTGGCCGAGCAATCTAACGGGTTTTACCTGCCGGTGGGAAGGACCAAATATTAAACCTCGGACTCTACTGGCCGAGCAATCTAACGGGTTTTACCTGCCGGTGGGAAGGACCAAATATTAAACCTCGGACTCTACTGGCCGAGCAATCTAACGGGTTTTACCTGCCGGTGGGAAGGACCAAATATTAAACCTCGGACTCTACTGGCCGAGCAATCTAACGGGTTTTACCTGCCGGTGGGAAGGACCAAATATTAAACCTCGGACTCTACTGGCCGAGCAATCTAATGGGTTTTACCTGCCGGTGGGAAGGACCAAATATTAAACCTCGGACTCTACTGGCCGAGCAATCTAACGGGTTTTACCTGCCGGTGGGAAGGACCAAATATTAAACCTCGGACTCTACTGGCCGAGCAATCTAACGGGTTTTACCTGCCGGTGGGAAGGACCAAATATTAAACCTCGGACTCTACTGGCCGAGCAATCTAACGGGTTTTACCTGCCGGTGGGAAGGACCAAATATTAAACCTCGGACTCTACTGGCCGAGCAATCTGTCGCTTCCGGAGGTTTCCGCTGGGGTAAGTTTAAATTTCGGACCGTATTTGGAAAAGCAGTATTTTACAAAAGAACTCCTTGATTTATTTGAACGAGCAAAAAACACGTGTCAATTTTCTTCTCTCTGACGTATATGTGAAAATTTTATTCAAATCTGTCAATGCCTGCTACGATCAAATCTCGTTGTCGGCAACAATAGGACTCGCCATGGAAGAGACGGCACTTGCTTAAACATGAAACACAAATGCCCCAATATTCGAGAAAAGGAGATTCAAAAATAAAACTGCCATTGAATACAAATTTTTTATGTTTACTAACAAACGTAACGAGCTTACCACTTGCTTCCACTCGTCACCGCGCACTTCTCGCCTACTTACTGTTAAAGTCAGAAAACCTAGTAATAAAATAACCTTGGGTGTCATCATCGTGGCAAATTGACATTTTGGGAACCCTAATCGTCATCAAATCGCAATCAAAAATCATGCGCTGTCAATTTTTGACAGCTTGTGTGATGTGTGGAGCCAAGGGGGGTACATAGTAGGTGTACTGATCTACAAAATTTCCGAATCAACCATGTTGGTTTTTCAAATTGGCTACCAAGGCTACGTTGCGTTTGTTTACCAACAAAGCACACGGTTTTCCTTTAGTTCAATCATGTGTAAGATTAGATTTGAGGAAATTGCCCTAGTTTGAAGGAACCATCGTCCAGGAGATTGACCTGGAAGACTCCTGAGGACCTTAACTCAGAGAATACCTCCAAGTGTCGAGAAGCTGTAGATTCTAGTAGCGATGATACCATCATCGGTTGGAATAAAAAGAAGAGTTCGTTCATTTCCCTTCCCTAGGGATCCTACTCGGTTGGTTGCCCTGTTGCGGGATAAATGTTGGATATTTTTCGATGAATAATGGACATTTTTCGAAGCAGGTCTCCAAAACGCGGAAAGTGCAGGTAGGTATGATTAAAATGAACGAAAAAAAATAAAAAGCACACAGGTTTACATTTTCCAATTACAGTTTTCCTTGCGATGCAATATCCGGAAGACGGTTTTCACTGTTTGGTGCGAAAAATACTCCTGCAGGAGAGTGAATAAACTTAAACCGGTTGGGATCACAATGTTTTACGTTACATCACCCAGTCCCGTAGATAGCATTCGCTCTAGTTGAAGATGAACGGAAAACCGGATAGCAGGAACCGCTGCTGACGAATAGAATATTTGGTGGTACGAGCCAAACTGAATATCACCAAACCCGCTGGCTAACCAGACTTATTCTAGCTGCGAAAGATTGTAATCAATAAAGTGAACCAGAACCGCCTACCAGTGAAGAATTTATACAATCTACACGTATCGAATCATGTGGACAAATTAAACATCATTGTGTAAATAAATACAAAATGTTCCTAAGGATCAGCTAAAGGTACAGCAGATCAAGTAAAAATGATTATAGAATTCGTGAAATAGTAAAAAATAAGTTGTTGAATATATTTTTTTCGTTCTGTTCTGCTGATAAATAATATATATAATTAGAGTTTATAGCTTTCTTAATATTTCGGAATTCTGGCAGGATGGTTTAGATGGATTATCACTTAAAAACACGAAAAAAGAGAAGTTTGTTCTTGCTGGACAGCGTGCCAGCTGAGGAATGTTTCCACTATCACAACCTTCGACTCCGGGAAACTCTTGAATGTCGGCGAATCTTGTCAAATCTGACCTCTCAAAGCGTCTGGGGTTATAGGCGAGCTTTGCTTATCGATTGCTTCACCTCACCTTTCAGCTGTTCATCGGTCGTAAATTTACATTCAATCGTCATCACGTTGACTGAATGCCTTCGGAACACCTTGTCTAAATCCAGGCAGGGAATGGCACTCAATCTGCGATCCGGGATCTAATCAATCCGAGTACCATTTGAACCTTTTAAGAAATAAAATAATATTTTGTTACATACCGTACACTGGACAGGAATCAGTTTTCTTTATAGGTATTAAACCTCGGACTCTACTGGCCGAGCAATCTAACGGGTTTTACCTGCCGGTGGGAAGGACCAAATATTAAACCTCGGACTCTACTGGCCGAGCAATCTAACGGGTTTTACCTGCCGGTGGGAAGGACCAAATATTAAACCTCGGACTCTACTGGCCGAGCAATCTAACGGGTTTTACCTGCCGGTGGGAAGGACCAAATATTAAACCTCGGACTCTACTGGCCGAGCAATCTAACGGGTTTTACCTGCCGGTGGGAAGGACCAAATATTAAACCTCGGACTCTACTGGCCGAGCAATCTAACGGGTTTTACCTGCCGGTGGGAAGGACCAAATATTAAACCTCGGACTCTACTGGCCGAGCAATCTAACGGGTTTTACCTGCCGGTGGGAAGGACCAAATATTAAACCTCGGACTCTACTGGCCGAGCAATCTGTCGCTTCCGGAGGTTTCCGCTGGGGTAAGTTTAAATTTCGGACCGTATTTGGAAAAGCAGTATTTTACAAAAGAACTCCTTGATTTATTTGAACGAGCAAAAAACACGTGTCAATTTTCTTCTCTCTGACGTATATGTGAAAATTTTATTCAAATCTGTCAATGCCTGCTACGATCAAATCTCGTTGTCGGCAACATCCTCCGGGGCACCAGACGCTCTGGGTTGTAATACGATTATTTTTGTAACTGGTCTTACGTATGATGAAAACGCAGTTCGTACTGATACTGTTCGGACATTACCGTCGGTTCCTCGCATTACCTTATCGATGATACCTTTAGGCCAGCACCCGCGATGCATGTTCTCGTCGACAATCATTACAAGATCACCTACAGCGTATTCGTGCCGGTTACGGTTGTCTTGCCACTTGTGGCGTTTCAGCAGCTCAGGTCGGTACGAAAACACCCACTTGCGCCAGAACCTGTCAGCGTATATTTGAGCATGTTTGTACGCAGCTCGACAATTTAGGTCCCGTTCGTCGAAATCATGATCGTATTGCATATGATTGTTTCTACCAAGTAATATCATATTAGGTGTGATCGGTTCAGGATCTTGCGGATCTTCAGGAACATGTGTCAACGGCCTATTGTTAACAACGTTCATAACTTCACAAAGAGCAGTACGCAACACCAGGTCCGAGGGATGCCTATCCTTCAACATGGATCGAAGCGCTGTTTTTACAGAGCGGACAAGTCGCTCCCAACATCCACCAAAATGCGGCGCTCCGGGTGGGATGAACGCCCATTGTACTCCTCTCACACTCAGCGTATCCGCAATCTGTTGCAGATCCAACTCCTGCAGCAGCTTTTTCGTCTCACGGTCCGCTCCTACAAAGTTCGTTCCATTATCGGTTAGAATTTTTTGAGGAATTCCCCGAATCGACATGAAACATCTTATAGCCATCAAACAACTACTTGTATCCAACGAAGGTACCACTTCCAGATGTAAAGCTCGACTCGAAAGGCAGGTGAAAAGTGCGACCCAACGCTTTTCTGTACGTCGCCCAACTTTCACAGTCAGTGGCCCAAAATAGTCGATGCCTGTATACGTAAACGGGAAAACGAAAGGTGTCGTCCGCTCTGGAGGAAGGTTACCCATTTGTGGTATTTTTGGGTTCGCCCGAAGCTCGCAACATCTCAAACATGTACGGGCAAATTTTTTAACTTGAGACCTAATTTTGAGAATTCTGTGCCGCTGATTCAAGTTGTTAATAATCGTCTCAGTGCCTTGGTGCCCATTCGCAATATGATACATCTTTATTAACAGGTTCGTGAAATGATGATTGTCCGGAAGAATAACAGGATTATTCACTTCGAAAGGCTGGCTGCTATCTTGAACTCGTCCTCGCATTCTGATAATGCCCTCATGAAGAAAAGGTGAGTATGCGAATAAACGGCTAGTTCGTTTGACGAAATCCTGCTTTTTGAGAAGAACCAGCTCTTCACCGAACGCTTCAGCTTGAACTTTCTGATACAACATCATTCTTGCTTGGTTGATATCATTCACGTCGATTGAAAATCTTTCAGGTTTTTCTGACTTGGGTAGCGCTAAAATTTTAAGCATTTTCAAGTAATATGCTGTACTTCTCGTTAGGCGATTAAAATCTGAGAAGCGTGTTATATCAGGAAGATCAAAACATTTTTGGGTGGATATTTGTAAACAAATTAGCAAATTATCCTCTACTTCTATATCAGCATTGAAATTAATTGCTTCTTCGTTAGTCAGTGTTAAGGTTTCTTGTTTTGGCCAGTGTTCCTGATCAAAACGCAAGAATTCCGGACCGTTCAGCCAAATATTCATATTGCAGAACATCGAATTCTTGGTGCCAAAATCAGCAACGTTCAAGTTTGATGGAATCCATTTCCATAAATCGGAATTGTGCCCGTTCTCTTTTATCTTAGTGACTCGGGATCCTACGTATGCCGTTAACTTCTGTGTCGAGTTTAACCATCCTAAACAAATTCTAGAATCTGTCCAAAAATGAACTGATGTTATTTCTATTTTTAGCTCATCCTGAATAGTCTTCACCATCTGACTACCGGTTACACAGCTTTGTAGTTCAAGACGGGGAACAGTTTGAGCCTTCAGAGGAGCTACTTTTGATTTGGCGATGATTAAAGCTACGTGAGAAACGTTCCGGATTCTATGTACCATATATACAACACAAGCAAAAGCTTTGTCACTTGCATCACAAAATGCATGCAGCTCAACTGCACCAACAGATGACAGTCGTGGAAAATAATATCTTGGAATTCTCACCTCGCCTATCTGACCTATTTGCTCTAGCCATCCATTCCAATTTGTCATAAGACCATCTGGAATATCATCGTCCCAATCGATTTGCAGGCGCCATAAATCTTGGAAAAGGATCTTCAGATGAATGGTTATCGGACCAAGGACACCTAGAGGATCGAAAATACTCATCATGAACTTGAGCAGCTGTCGTTTAGTGATGACTTTTGAGGTTGGCAAGTTCGAGAACTTTAACGGGAACACAAATTCATCACTTCGGAGGTCCCACTTCAGACCGAGCACTCGGCACTCTTTCTCATCAGCAGCTTTCAAAGAGGAATCGATGGACTTCATCACAGCTACGGAGTTGGAAACGAATTTCACAAGTTTAAAACCACCTTGTCGATGTGCCTCGATGACGTTGTTTATCAATTGGATGGCCTCACCTTCGGTATCGCGACAATCAAAATAGTCGTCCACATAATGCTGACACAAGGCCGCCTCTCGCACTCCTGGTAATGCTTCATCAAGTCTATTTGCATTAAAATTTTTAATGTACTGCGCTATACAAGGCGAAGATACAGCACCAAAAATCATCGCTTGCATGACGTACACATCAGGGGCCTTCTTGCGTTCCATTCCTCGCCAAAAGAACCTTTGCGAGTTCTGATCCTCAGGTCGAATGCGCACCTGATGAAACATTTCCTGAATATCAGCCATAAACGCAATCTTGTTTCTACGGCCACGCATCAGGACCGCAATAAGTGGAGGAACCAAATCAGGACCTTTAAGAAGCAAGTCATTTAAAGAGAAACCGTTTGACTTTGCTTTTGCATCCATGACCAATCGGAACTTTTTAGCACTGCAAACGCTAAAGTGTGGCAAATACCAGGTGTTAGGTGTTTCGAGCAATTCAGGACCGGTCAGTTTACGCGCGTAGCCTTTTTGTAGATAGTCTTCGATTTTGTTGCAATATTGATCTGCAAATTCGGGATCTGCATCCATCTTTTTTTCCATCACTTTCAAACGACGCAACGCCTGTGGTTTGCTGTCAGGAAACGTGAAGTGATTGAACTTGTACAGCTGACCTACCTCATAACGATCGCCGATGCACTTGATGGTACGGTTCATAATATCTACTGCTCTCGTATCCTCTTCAGCCATTTTAGGTGACTGAGTTGTCATCCCAAAATTATCAACAGCGTACATAGTTTTTATTAAATCAGTCAACTCCATGTCTTCAATCGAACATAGTAAAACATGAGGAATCTCAATGCATTCTGCAACAGGTTGAATTTCTCCATGGACTGTCCAACCCAAATGACATCGAGTGAGCTGTAATCCTCGAATCGAATACTGGATGGTTTTCAGAGGAACAATTAAACCAGCATTATTTGAACCGATCAGCATACGAGGAGTTGCATTTTCGATAACTTTCAGCTTTTCTTCGTCTAACAGAGGATACAACTGACGAATCTGAGCTAAGTCGAAATTCATTTGCGAAAGCTTCATGTTCTTGATCGTCCTAACGTTATTCATCTTGTGCCAGACTGCCTGATCAGAAGGTCCAGATATTTGCAGAGAAATGATCATCGATGTGTCGTCTGTATGCGTGATTCCGTTGGTCCAACGGTACGAAATTGGAGAAACTGTACCCTGCAAATCCATTTCCTTAGCGATCGAAGAATCTAACATGGTCAGCGATGATCCTTCGTCGAAAAGTGCAAAAACTTCTTCAGTTTTAGTTTTACTACGGATGCGCACCTTTCCTACTCGAAGTATTGTGTTACAACCCACAATCGTATTGCATGTTCCACCTACAGTTAGGACAGGTTGCTTCGAATCGTTACCAGGATGAACGAGCTGATGATGGTTTTTCTTGCATATCGAGCAGGTCTTGTTCGATTTACAATTCCGTCGCGAATGATCCACTTCAAGGCATAGATAGCACGCTTTACATCCTCTTACCGTCGATCTACGCTGCTCAATAGACATTTTCAAAAACTTCTCACATTGCTTCAAACCAGGGTGTTCTTCAGATGAGCATAGAGGACATTGAGATCGGCTATCAGTTGCAGTGTTGCTGACCTGGAACACAGGCGGTCTTACTCTTTGGACGGGTGCCTGACGACGACTAAGGAAGGTAGGATTGACACTGGCTAGTTGGTTGTCCAACTCATCCTCCAACCAACCAGAAAAAATGTCGAAAGTTATCATCCTATTTTCTCTCGTCAAACTGGCCTTGTGACGAATCCACATCTGCTTGCTAAATGTTGGCAGCTTGTCTGCTAGATGAGCAATTAATTCGGGATTCATCAAATACATTTCAGCGTTAACATTTTTCAGAGCCACAGCAGTACCAGTAACAGCGTTGAAAAACGTCCTAAATGATTCAATATTTCCCTCTCTAACTGTTTCCAGGTTTCTAAGCATGTCCAGCCTATTCGACACAATCCATTCTGTACGTCCAAAATTCGTTTTCAACAGTTTCATAATCTGGTTCACATTTTCAGCGGAGGTAAGGAGAGCCTCAACGCACTGTCTGGCCTTGCCGTGAAGCGCTTTATTCAGCCTTCTCAGGTTGTCTTGACTTGATAAAGCAAATTCAACAGTGGAAATATTGAATTCATTTTCGAAAATGGGCCATTCCATCAAGTTTCCGTTGAACTGAGGCAAATCTCTCACAGCACGATACTGCAACGCTTTCAGTGCTTGCGTAACAACTTCGGTTTGTCCAGAGCCGCGGTCCACGGGGGGATCAAAAACGAGGTGGTGGGATAGGTTGTTCATGACCGTCAGGAATGTCTTCAACCCAACTCCGGACACGACGATCAGGGCTACTATGAATGGAACTTCTCGAAACAGATTTCAGTTCGTTAATCTGAATCTCCCTTTCAATGCGCCTACGTTGAAACTCAGACTTTTTCTTTTCTAGTTGCATCTCTAAATCTTTCTGTATCTTTAGCTCCTCTAGTTTTTGTTGAGCTCTAATCTGATCTACTCTTAGAGATGCTTCTAACTCTTCCTTTTCTAATTGGTTTTCCAATTCTAGTGCTCTAATCTGACTAACAGTTTCACTAACGACTGACTTTCTGCTACTTATCGATCGTCTACTCCTACAACTCATATTTCCGGTTTTGCTTCTAGCATTATCACCCGACTCGGAGTGCACTCTTGCATGTGCTGCGCCCACTTCAGACGGCCCAGGAATGACAGCATCATGTGATAACGCAGGAACTTCTTTCACCGGAGTACGATACATTGTACTTGCTTGTGGAAGTTTGTAAACGAAATCGTCGAACTTCTTCGGGACTTTACCTGCCGTTGATCTTTCTGTTCGGCGCAGGTTAGGTTCCATATAAACTGGTGTTAAGTTTCGAAGGACCAAATATTAAACCTCGGACTCTACTGGCCGAGCAATCTAACGGGTTTTACCTGCCGGTGGGAAGGACCAAATATTAAACCTCGGACTCTACTGGCCGAGCAATCTAACGGGTTTTACCTGCCGGTGGGAAGGACCAAATATTAAACCTCGGACTCTACTGGCCGAGCAATCTAACGGGTTTTACCTGCCGGTGGGAAGGACCAAATATTAAACCTCGGACTCTACTGGCCGAGCAATCTAACGGGTTTTACCTGCCGGTGGGAAGGACCAAATATTAAACCTCGGACTCTACTGGCCGAGCAATCTAACGGGTTTTACCTGCCGGTGGGAAGGACCAAATATTAAACCTCGGACTCTACTGGCCGAGCAATCTAACGGGTTTTACCTGCCGGTGGGAAGGACCAAATATTAAACCTCGGACTCTACTGGCCGAGCAATCTAACGGGTTTTACCTGCCGGTGGGAAGGACCAAATATTAAACCTCGGACTCTACTGGCCGAGCAATCTAACGGGTTTTACCTGCCGGTGGGAAGGACCAAATATTAAACCTCGGACTCTACTGGCCGAGCAATCTGTCGCTTCCGGAGGTTTCCGCTGGGGTAAGTTTAAATTTCGGACCGTATTTGGAAAAGCAGTATTTTACAAAAGAACTCCTTGATTTATTTGAACGAGCAAAAAACACGTGTCAATTTTCTTCTCTCTGACGTATATGTGAAAATTTTATTCAAATCTGTCAATGCCTGCTACGATCAAATCTCGTTGTCGGCAACAATAGGACTCGCCATGGAAGAGACGGCACTTGCTTAAACATGAAACACAAATGCCCCAATATTCGAGAAAAGGAGATTCAAAAATAAAACTGCCATTGAATACAAATTTTTTATGTTTACTAACAAACGTAACGAGCTTACCACTTGCTTCCACTCGTCACCGCGCACTTCTCGCCTACTTACTGTTAAAGTCAGAAAACCTAGTAATAAAATAACCTTGGTGTGGAGCAAGGTTCTTAGATACACTAGGTTCTCCGACTTTCACAGTAAGTAGGCGAGGAGTGAGCGGGGCTCTCAATGAGTTTGTTTATTTTTTGCTCAGCTTTTCTGTGGTTTGTTCGTAAACAAACTTCATGAGTTCCGTATAGTTGCATAGCCTACATAGCCAAAATGGCTGAATCGGGAATTTGTTATTCGGGAACACCTTCTGAATATATACCCACCTTGGTGTGGAGGTGGTTTTTTGTTGTTGCTGTTGCTGTTTTCGCCAGCAATCGTTTGTGTTCGTGCAAAATTTGTTTGTATCGTGTGTGGGTGAGCATAGATCAAACAATCGTCGTTCAATAATCGAATTTGCACACGCCATTTGCTGATTTATGGCCCGCTATAGACTACACAACATTATGCACAAATGCCACGAAATTCGATGACATTCTGTCCCTGTGAATACGATTTGCATCGTGTATGGCACGGTTTGGGGCCGTTCAGATACCACGTGGACAGAAAAATGAGATTTTTGACCCCCTCCTCCCCCTCCGTGGACAAGCGTGGACATTTGACAAACCCCTACCCCCCTCCCCGGATGTCCACGTGGACAGATTCGAAATATTTTTTTTTAAATACCATAATTTGACGGCTTGAAAACACCACTTTTTGCCTTTTTGTTATTGAAATGGCTGATTTTGAAAAAAAAACGCATAAGAATTTCCTGATATAATATAATTGTAAAAATTTTAAATTTCTAAATTATCATATTCATCACTTACTTTCAAGTAGCTACTTATTGTTAAAACTTAAACTGGAAAGCTTTGCCATTTTAAGATTTTGATTTAAACTTCTTAATATTTATTCGCCTTTAGAGAATATTTTGAAAGTAAGAATGTCCACGTGGACATGACCCAAACCCCTACCCCCCTCTCCGTGGACAAGCGTGGACATTTCCATACCCCCTCCCCTCCTCAGTTGTCTACGTGGTATGTGAACGGCCGGTTGTATACTGTTTACCGGAATTCCATTTACCGGAAGTACCATTTACCGGAATACCATTTACCGGACTGTACTATTTACCGGAATTCCATTTACCGGACTATACCATTTACCGGAAAACCATTTACCGGACTATACCATTTACCGGAAAACCACTTACCGGAAGTCCCATTTACCGGAATTTCTTTGATACGTATAAATTTGGGTTGTACCCCAATTCCCCGAAAATTTACCATTTCTAAAAAAAAAATTCGCCTGAAGGACCATTTCCCAGAGTATTGAATATTTCTATACAAACTGGAATCCGAAAAAAAGAACTTGTTTCTAAAAAAGAGGGTTTAAAAATATTATTCTTTGCGGCAAAGCCGCAACCAACGAGGATGAAGGGGCAGAGGCGGCACAAAGCCGCCGAGGCTCCCAAATCCGAGGCGGCCGCCGACCCGCCGTCGGAAGCGGCGGCCCTATTACATTGGTCTAGGTCTGTCGGGGCTTCCTAGGTCTGCGTGAAAGCTAGGGGTGATCCCTTAGCCCCGTCCGCCACGCGACAGCGTGAAGGACAATATGTCTTTCAAGTTCGAACGCGCAGCGTGAGGAGTCGGATACTAAAAACGAAAACGGTTTTAAAAGCCACACTCACTGGTTATCATGAAATCAATTAAAGTACCCAAATCTCGACCAAAAATCATTCTGGACAAAAGTTCACGGGTAAACGGGATGCAATAATAGATTTGTTCTTAAAAATTCTTATTCCGGTAAATGGCATTCCGGTAAATAGTACATTCCGGTTAATGTCAGTCCGGTAAATGGTTCATTCCGGTAAATAGCAGTCCGGTAAACGGTTCATTCCGGTAAATGAATTTCCGGTAAATAGCATTCCGGTAAATGGTTTTCCGGTAAATGGAATTCCGGTAAACAGTATACAACCGAACGGCCCCTTTGAATGAGCGCGCAAACGGTTTGAGTACAATCGGTCGGGATCGAAATATTTTGTACAAACAACCCTCTGTGGCATGGTGTATGGTGCTGTTTGTACAAAATTCAGGCCAAACACTCAGTCCCCGCCGGGGTGGAGGTGGTTTTTTTATTGTTGCTTTTGCTGTGTTCGCCAGCAATCTTTTGTGTTCGCGTGAAATATGTATCGTGTATGGGCGAGTATAGAATCAAACAATCGTTGTGAAACAATCGAATTTGCACACGCCATTTGTTTAGTCTATGGCCCGTAGGTTTGCTGCTACTGCTGCTGCCCGCATAAATAAAGATTGTAACCAAACGATTTCTTTAATAGTCAAACGATGATTTGAGGAAGCGTAAAAAAACTTTTAGCAAACGATTATGGAAACTGTAAAATACATTGCTGGAATCGTGAATTTCAAAATGATTGTATTTTAAATATGTTGTTAGGTTATGTAACTGTTTAAAACCGTTAAAACATTTATATGGAGGAACTGTTAAACAAACAGTTTAGATAACGTCCAAAAATCGCTCATGTAAACATATTTTGCTCTTCAAACTGTTATTGTTGAAGTAATTCTTGAAGTACGTTTATAATGAGACATTTACGGTTGAAGTCTTGAAACGACTCGTCATAACGTTCAACAACGCTATGCGTACGTTAATTGCAACCGTGCGTGAATAGCTAGAATTTTCGGATTGAGAGAGAAACAAATGGTTCCTGGGTACATTGGTTTTAATTACATTCTCATTTTATTTCGTTCCTTTTTAAACATAAAATAGAAGCTCGTCTCTCATATTTGAATGCCATCCAGTGTTAAGAACCCTTACGGCTTGGGCTACGTCGGGAGATGGGATAGTAGCTGGCATCCATAACCTGAAAGAAGCAAAAAAAAAAGTTCTCAATTTCTCATATTTCTATTGAAATTGTAAAATTCTGTTTTGCTACCTTGTTTGATTGGAATTTTGCAGAATTATAAATTACACCTACCTATTGAAAACAGGAATCCGATTCTCCCACGGCAGTCTTGGTGGTAAAATTTCCACGAGCATCGTCACTGCCTTAGCCGGATGTTTAGCTAATTTTATGAGCCTCCTGGCTCCGTAATTCAGGTGGTAGCTGTTGAAAATGTAGAAGTTTTTGGAAGGTTGTAGCTGGCCTTCCATTCAAACATTCGAAACGACGTCCTCCGTGATCCTCCGATCCTATTTCTGTTGTGTTGTGGACAGTGGAATACCAGGCGAGCGAGGTGTGAAAAAAGCCGAATTTAAACGCGACAAAAGAAAATTGTTGTTGTTTTTTTTCCGGAGCAGCAACACGAACGACATCAAACAGTCAGTGGTGCTAAGTTTAAAGATTTTTCAAAATATAGACTTTTTATTCTCTTCTTTGTTGAATTAACTTATGATGAAGGAGAAAAGATTTATAGATCAAAAATATTATATTTTTTAATGTCTTAACTTCTTTAATGAGGTTGAAATTTGTTTTAAACTGATTAAAAATTAATGTGCAATCATACCCAAGTAACCATGAGCACTATAATAGCACTTAATTTCTAACTTGTTAGATCAGAGAAGCTCATAAGCTGATAATTCTTGGGTATGTCTGCATTGTTGAATCTTGTCAATTCCAAAATCAGTACCTAAATTTAAAAAAAAACACAAAATAACTTCAATAATGATGTACTATCATTTAAAATGTTGCTTTCAAATTTAGTTATTGTCGTAGAAACACTCTAGAGTTGTATCAGAATATGAGAAATTAAAAAGATATTTTCATTATTGTGTACTGATTTTTGTGCAAACCATGTGGCATCTCTGACCGGCGTTTCGTCAATTTTCGACGTAAATTTGACAGAAGGATTGAACGGTATGGGTAACGGTTCGAGGTCATTTTTACGATTAATGAAAATTTGAAGGAAACCGTCAAACCATTCTATCACCGTTCAAGCTACTATCACTCTTTCATATAAACGTTCATGTTTCGTTGTTAGCGTTTTCGAAGTAAAGTTTAATAGAACATCTGCGTTTTCAGGGACAATCACTTTTTCTGGAGCCGTCGATGTATGGTATAGAATATTTGAGATATAGTTTTTTAGTATGCGGGTGGTCGGATTCTTTCCTTGCTGCATTATTTTACGGCGTTCGAAGGCCTTGAGTATCGATTTAAAAACGCTTCAAAATAAGAATTTGAAATAATGACGGTTGATATTCTCATTATCCCTCTGTATACACTTGTTTGCTTATGGAATCCATAGCGAATTTGCTACACAGTAAACGAAAATAAACGAGTTCGGTAATTATTTTACCGAAATCCTATATATCTCGCGTGAGCTTTCATTACGTCGAATGAAACAAAATTTGAAAAACTGAGATATTCCCTAAAAAAGCTTCATTATAACATTATCTACCTATATGATTAATGAAACAATTAATTTAAACCCTTTTAATGCATAAAATTTAAGACTTTCAAAATGACGAATGAAACAAAACCGTGCTTGCCCATTTCAATGTTGCTTACGTCCCTTCTTCTAAACGGCGAATGTGCAGAGGAAGAAAAACCTAGCACATTCGCTATGGATTCTATGAGGAAACAGTGTATACAGGTAGAGGTAATCAGAATATCAACCTGGCAATATTATTTCAGATTCTTGTTTTCAGGTGTTCTTAAATCGATACTCAAGGCTTTCGTACGATGTACAATAATGCAGCAAGGAAAAGAAACCGAACAGCAGCAGTAGCAGCAAACCTAACAACTAACAGCAGCAGGCTGATCGGCAGCAGCCTGCTGCTATTAGTCACCCAATCACCCAATTCACACTTTTATTACGCATTCACTAATAAATTCACCGCTACACTCGATAATTCACTGTTAACATTCACTATGCCAAAAAAATTTGGAAAATTTACCGGTAATTGCCTCAGAAACATTTGGGCGTAAGTGCAAGTTGAACGAATCAAAGGACGAATGAGACAAATTTCCCCTCCAGCTGATCGGCAACAGAAAGCTGATCAGCAGCAGCGAGTTGGTTTGATCGATGTCGCACCCGATTCACACATTTCATTATGCATTTACTCACCAATTTACCGTTACACCACTTATTAAACAGCCACTACGCCGAGAAAATTGAAAATTTTCCATAGTATTTTCATCAGAAACATTTGGGCGTATGTGCAAGTTGAACGAATCAAAGGACGAAAGAAAAGAGACGAATGAAACAAATTTCCCCTCCAAACGACGAATGTGTTCAGACGTATGAACGATTTATGTTTGAATATGTCGTATGTTCCTATTATGATTAAAAAATAGCTCTAAAAATTGCAAAAAATTAAATTCATCATGTGGAATATCTGACACAATTAGTTTCCATGAATGTTGCGTATTTTTTGAAGGGTTATCGGCGAAGGAATAAAAATAGGATTTGAAAAACCCTCTTCAAATTTCAGAAGCGTTTTTCTCGGTTCGGTGTTTCTGTTTCATTCGACGTAATGAAAGCTCACGCGAGATATACAGCGTGTTCGTAAAATGATTTTTTGGGTGATGCATCGATTTTTTTGGTAGATGTCAAATCACCTTCCAATATTTTTGCATACAGTTTGTTTAATTTACGAACGCCAGCATCGATAGAAAAAATCACTTCGAAGAAAAAATCAATTTACGAACACCCCGACAATATCCCGGTTTGGGGATTCAGCGACAAAATGTATGAGGTTAATATCTAAGCGTGAATTTTCTCCTGGAGTGCGGCCCACACCACAAAAAGTAAACAAAGTGCTGTCAGCTGCAATCGCACGCTCTCTCACAACAAACACCTAACCTCAAAACAAAAGCGTTCTCACATTTGGCCGCACGCGTGTTTTGCTCCGTTCGAGTCCGCAGCTCAATATTTTGATATAGGCCAGGAAGGGGCGATCCGTTTGTTTCTCCAGTGAAAACCGGTACGAATGGCGTGTTAGTTTATCTGGAAAAGTGTCGCATTGCTAGGAGAATCGTGGGAAAGTGTTTGAAAAGCACAGAATTTTCTGTGTCTGTCCTTGATTTAGGTGCATTTTGAGCAGCTTGAAAATGTCGGACGTTGGTAAGTATCGAAATGAGCTTCGTTTTTTGCCTGTGAAACACGCGGTTGTTGGGTTTTGGATTTTTTTTTTCAAATGTAAAAGCGACTTCCTATTTCTCTTCTAGAAATGGGATCTCCGATCATCAAGAAGGAGAAGAAAAAGAAGAAGATTAAGCAGGAACCGGGTGCCGAGATAGAGAATCTGGGAGAGATTCAGAAGTCGGGAGACTTCCAAATCAAGCCATCTTCGGCCATTGCCAAATTGGATACGTCTAAATGGCCACTGTTGTTAAAAAATTTCGATCGGTTAAACGTCCGGACCAATCATTATACTCCGTTGCCATTTGGATCGTCACCGTTGAACCGAAAGATTAAAGACTACGTAACGTCCGGGTTCATTAATTTGGACAAACCATCCAATCCAAGCTCCCATGAAGTGGTAGCTTGGATAAAGAAAATCTTGAAGGTGGATAAAACAGGTCATTCCGGTACTCTGGATCCGAAGGTCACCGGATGCTTGATTGTGTGCGTCGATAGAGCCACACGATTGGTAAAGAGTCAACAGAGTGCCGGAAAGGAGTATGTGGCTGTATTTAAGCTTCATTCTGCTGTCGAATCGATTGCCAAAGTTAATCAGGGTCTGGAGAAACTCCGGGGAGCTTTGTTCCAGCGACCACCGTTGATTTCAGCTGTAAAGCGGCAGCTTCGCGTTCGTACAGTATATGATTCAAAATTGCTGGATTACGACCAGCAGCGGAACATGGGTGTGTTCTGGGTGAGCTGCGAGGCAGGTTCCTATATTCGTACCATGTGCGTACATCTTGGTTTGGTCACCGGGGTAGGAGGTCAAATGTTGGAGCTTCGACGTGTTCGTTCCGGAATCCAATCCGAAAAGGACGGCATGGTGACCATGCATGATGTTCTGGATGCTCAGTACCTTTACGAAAATCATAAAGACGAGTCCATGCTCAGAAGAGTCATCAAACCCTTGGAGGGTCTTCTGATCGGACACAAACGTATCATCATGAAAGACAGTTCGATCAATGCCGTTTGCTACGGAGCGAAAATAATGATTCCCGGAGTGCTTCGCTACGAAGACGGCATTGAGCTGGACCAGGAAATCGTCATTGTGACGACCAAGGGAGAAGCCATCGCCCTGGCCATTGCCCTCATGACAACGGCTTCGATGGCCAGCTGTGATCACGGAGTCTGTGCCCGGATCAAGCGTGTCATCATGGAACGGGACACGTACCCGCGCAAGTGGGGCTTAGGACCGAAGGCATCGATGAAGAAACAACTGATTGCCGCCGGAAAGCTGGACAAGTACGGCAAACCGAACGATAAAACTCCCAGGGAATGGCTGACCGGGTACTCGGATTACAGCAAACCGGCTGCACCGAAAGCTACCAATGGCGATGGAGCCGGTGCTGAAGATGAAATGACCGGAGGAAAGGTGAGTTGAGACTTCTCAAACACATACCTATATCATGGAACGAAGGAAACAGCAACTTAAATTTCAATAATTAAAAAACCTGCGTGATGCACCTGGCCTAGAAGATAGACTTGCGACAAACATTTCTTAAATTATTAAAACTCGATTTGAAAGCTTAAAAAAATTATCAGTGTTCTAAGGAATCGTTCTAAACTTTCATCCCCCGATCAACGAATTTGAATTTCGAGACACTTTGAAAAAAATGTTGGAAGCCCTTAATGATAAATCATCCATCATTTTTTATAGACGAACCTTTTCGGTATTATTAGTTATTGACAAATTTGTGGTGACGTAAAGGCCACAAGAGATAAAAAACCAATTACCTTTTTGTCCGAACCAAAATTTATACTTTTTTATTATCACTAAAATGTCATTTGAAGAAAAGTACAAAAGACTCATCAGCTTTACAGAATTTTAAGTTTTTGACGACAAAACGTGTTATAGTTCATCTATTTTTCACAAACATTTGCACAAAACAAATTCAGAGTAAGAATTTTTAAAAATTCCATTGTTTCAAAATCTTCTAGCGCAAATTGAGCGTCGGCAGTGCTGGCGATGTTTCGTTGAACAACTCTGCGGTGGGCGGCGATGATGCTGCCGGGGAAAAGAAGAAAAAGAAGAAGAAGAAGCACAAGAGCGATGAGGATGAAGCCACTGCTGCACCCGCTGAAGCTGAGGAATCGGCAGAGGTTAGTTTAAAATTTGTTCGCTCATTTTGGTACATTCCATAAACCTTTTTTTAATTTTCCAGCCCACCGAAGGTAAGGAAAAGAAAAAGAAGAAGAAAAAGGATAAACATCAGGACCAGGAAGCGGCCGAATAAGGGGGAACGCCTCTTCTAGACAAGTGCTACTTCATTTGATATCTCGCAATATCTTTACTGATATCCTTCTTTTAACCGTTATCCACATGGTTGCAAATCAATTTCAACGAAGATAGTTTGGCATGTTTTACCCAAACATGAATGGGTAGGATACCATTTTACAATAAGTAATACATTCAATTTTATGGAGAGTCAAACCGGTTGGCATTATGCATTTCAAGTGTATTCGATTGTATGATACACGTTCAACCCAACGTTTACCTTTGCTATACGAAAGGGTAAATAATGTTTGCCCAAACACCTCAGGATCAGGCATTATTGAGCAATTCAGGATTTAAATACAGTGTTCTTAGACGAGAGATGAAACAATCATAGGCCGTTGATTGTTGAAACCCCTTAGAGTATTGGTTGAAACAACAGAAGTAAAAACCAGGATGGGGACTTATCGGAATCCCCGCAAAAAGTAGATCTACAAAGAAGTCGCCAGATCAAATCCAACATTATTTTCTTGTTTCCTAAGACAAAGTTTGTTTTTACCTTTGAGATATACTAAGAATTATATTGTAAACTAAAAAACCAAATAGATTGGAGTTTTTTTTTTATTTTTAAAACTATCCGAACATTAAACTTATTCCTTCCTTTTATTTCTTTAATCATTAATTATCATAGATTGATAAATCATCAATTAATCAAGGTAAACTGAATCCGCAATGAGCCAGTTACGACGTTTCAATAATCTTATTCGTAAAAAAATGAATTCGAGGGAAGCAGCGCATATCCTTTCAACTTGAATAAAAAAAAATTTCATTTTAGTCAAATTTATATAGCGAAAAATTCGCTTCAAATTTGGTATAATATTAAATGATGAATCTGAACATAGGGGCTTAATCTGCACGGCGCTTGATGTTAGCTGCGATTTTTTTTTAAATTCGACGTTCGGTAAATGACCATTTCGTAAAATAACTGTCTTACGGTAAAAACACCGATTGTTCTGTAGAAATTCTTAAAATAGTTTTAAATTCGGTAAAATTACCAGTTTTTCGTTAGAAAATTAAAACTAAATTGTTTTGTTATAAGTAAGTAACTGAAAAATAATTAAGATATGAAATATTTGCCAAGCGAAGTACATGTAAATTTCCTGATTTTAACGCATCTTATCCACTCGAGTAGTTAATAATCATTTAAATATCGACCTTTTAATCGTCGATTACTCTGTGCCGTTTATTCTGGATAATGCCGGGAAACTTAATTTATACAATGGACATTATGTAACAAATCTCTCATGAAGAACGGATGGTGTTTAATGCCTTTTTGCCATTTAATTGCCATTCTATAAAAATGAAAATCGAATACATTTGATCTCCTTTTTAAATGTTTTTTATTTAAAATCTCTTATAAAAATCTTGAAAACCCTCAGCTAACTCATTGAGTAAAATGGCCTACTTGGACTGTATATTGATCTTGGCTATTCCGATGTGATCTGAATGAACTCAGGAAGCTAAAAAATATGTTTTTGATGTTGTTCCGGATTTTCCTTAGGATCTTACTACGATCCATAGTTCTTTCGAAAATCTCGAAAATCGCCGCTTTCTCCAACTTTCTGTATTGTGACCGAGCTTTAAAAAAATCAGTGTTGTCATTCAAATTTTCCCTAAATTTTTGAAAGTTTTTTTTATTCTTTTTGATATATTCAAGCAGCATTAAAAATATTCAAAATAACTTAAAATTGTTGATTTTGGAAGGCGGAGAATATTAGGGAAGTTTGTTTCAGAAAACGTTAGATTTTGGCACATGTGCCACATTAACACTAAACGTACCGGAGGCGGTCAAATGACGGTTTTTGAACTTTAAACGATGATTACGCCTTATATAATTGTTTTTTCGCAAATTTAACGACAGGACTATTTTTGTTTTTGAAATGCAAGTATTTTTGCGTTTTTAAATTTTTTTTAAGTGTTACGGTTTTCGAATAACGTATGTGATATACCTATTCATACCGCGAGCGGTCAAATGACGGCAAACACCGTTTTCGCTAAAACTCCCTTGTTTCTCAACCGATTTCTACCAAATTTAAAGTTTTGAATAGCTTATAATTCGACTCAAATATGTTTCTCAGACAATTTTCAACTACAATCAATAACTTTAAAGTTATTTACAGTACAAGAAAAATTTTATGAAAAAAACATGCTTCAGGAAAAGGGTTGTAAATCAGTTATTAAGTGCTCGAAAAAAATTTTACTTAGTGCCTGAGAAAGCTGAAGTTAGAAGCTATATGTTGCGCATATGGAAATTTTTTTTGAAAATTTTCTAAGATCATGGCCACAAAAAATGTAAAAAAGTTGTGTAAAACCCGTACTTTTCAATCAATCGACCGCCAAAGCTGTTCCTGTTACAGTAGAAAATTTTGAAAAAGTGAATTGAAAAGTAGACGTAATTTGTCACATTTTGGCATCTTTAGATTTTTTGAAATACGAAGTACATAATTTATGACGACTTTTCAAAGGTAGCTGTTTTTCGAACTTTTTATCATTTTGGATTTTCTAAGACAATTCCTACACCTAAGCTCAGCTTTGCACTGGATTTTGAGTATGTTAACGTATAGTTTAGGCAATAAAACTATATGCAAAAGAAAGCTTATTTCATACCGGTTCTAGTGGTGTAACTGCATTGGCGGTGCAATGCTTGGCAAAAATATGATAAATAAAACAGTGAACTAGTTTCTGAATTTTTAGAAGTCAGCACAAATTCTTGCTTGGCAGACGGGCGTAGTGGGTGGTAATATCTCAAAGCTATTTTGCACACGAATACGGGTGAAAGGAAACGAAAAAATAAACGAGCATTCGCTCAAATTTTCTGGTTTTACTTTCAGAAATATATTTATTTTATTTTTGTCAAGCATCGCACCGCCAATGCAGTTACATCACTAGAACCGGTATGAAATTTGCTTTCTTTTGCATATAGTTTTATTGCCTAAACTATACGTTAACATACTCAAAATCCAGTGCAAAGCTGAATTTAAGTGTAGGGATTGTCTCAGAAATCCAGATTCATAAAAAGTTCGCAAAACAACTACCTTTGAAAAGCCGTCAAAAATTAGGTATTTAGTATTTTAAAAATCTAAAGATGCCAAAATGTGACAAATTACGTCTACTTTTCAATTCACTTTTTCAAAATTTTCTACTGTAACAGGAACAGCTTTGGCGGTTGATTGATTGAAAAGTACGGGTTTTACACAACTTTTTACATTTTTTGTGGCCATGATCTTAGAAAATTTAAAAAAAAAAATTTCCTTATGTGCAACATATAGCTTCTAACTTCAGCTTTCTCAGGCACTAAGTGAATTTTTTTTCGAGCACTTAATAACTGATTTACAACCTTTGTCCTGAAGCATGTTTTTTCATAAATTTTTTTTTGTACTGTAAATAACTTTAAAGCTATTGATTGTAGTTGAAAACTGTCTGAGAAACATATTTGAGTCGAATTATAAGCTATTCAAAACTTTAAATTTGGTAGAAATCGGTTGAGAAACAAGGGAGTTTTAGCAAAAACGGTGTTTGCCGTCATTTGACCGCTCGCGGTATGAATAGGTATATACAAAGTGTCGGTATGTTTAGTGTTAACCGTGACAAAATCTTAAGGCCCTGTATTTCGCTTTTTTTTGGTGAACTGAAAAACAATCTGATTAATTAATTAAATTTATAATGTACGCTGTAAGGTAACAATAGCCTTAATGTCTTGAAATTTATTTTTTGTCGAAATCGTTGCTGTAATAGTTTTTTTTTAAATATGTAGGTAAAGTTCTATAGCCTCTAATATCTTAACATCTAACATTTCAGATATTTTAGAGCATTTTTTTAGTGCTCTGCCACAACTTACGATTGATAGTTTCATGAAATCAACTAAAAATCATTGTAAATGGTTTAATAAACAACGAATAAAAAATAATACATTGGGAATTCCAGCTTCAAAATAAATACTCCGCTTTGATAACTGTGTCCCGATTAAAATTACTGCTTTTCAAACGTAAAACATCACCCTCACAGGGCACGATTTGGACTGACCCCCTACAGAAAGCGTGCGTTGATTTTTCGATTCGATAACGCATCGCATTCATGAAATTTAAGCACTTTGATATTTGCTGACACTTCTTTATTGAAAACATTTGATTTTTAATCACCTTAAACCTTCCAAAGATCCTCAAACGGCAGGCGAAATCACGAATTGGAACGATCGCGGCCATCTTTTTATGCTAACACCCAATTGCGAACGCGGCGAGCTCACTGGGCACGACTGTCACTCGGCACTCACACATGCAACCGAACCGTTCCCGTAAAGTGCAAAGGCAGAGAAAAATGTGCTCTCGTCCAGAACATCCCATCAGTTTGCGTCGAAAGTTGGAAGCGTGCAGTCGAACTGCGTCGAACGCCTTCTGGATTTGGTTATTTTTTTGGGGCAATTTTGTGGATAGTTGGAAGTGTTGTGAGACGAATCACAATCCGTGAGTGATCGATACGAGATAGGCCAGGATATCGGTTCGGTGAATCAGTGTGTCGTTTCACGATTGATCGTGACAGTGGTGATTGATCGAACGTGTGGTATTCTTAATTTCAAGAATCGCCAGGGAACGTACGAATAAGGTAGGTACCGTGGGTTTGTTCTTTGGTGTTGGTTTTGTGTTGGGAAGGGGCAGAGCAGGGGTAAATTGCAAAGCGGGGGAAGGTGTGCTTTTGCCGATGTGCATATGAAAACACGGCAGAGCTAAAAGAGTAACCTTTCAGTGGTCTTCGCTAAGTTGTTGCTTTTATCTTCTGTCGTCATAACCGAAAAGAGAGTAAGCTCGGGCTCTCTCTCTTGTGGACCAATATCAATCAACATCAAGTTATTCTATCAATCGAATGGGAGGAATCATAAAGCTTCCTTTACACAGCTTGTACAAACTATCAAGAAACGGTATTTTTTTTTAAATCTTCTTTTGAAATATTTTAAAATTTTGTTGTGTTTCCTCCAGCTCCTTAAACGTCAACGCCAATGAGGTGATAGTAATTATGTAATATGTGCATATTCTATTTGTTAGAAAATAAATAAATCTTAAAAAATCTTTTCGAAGACGTTTTTGCCGCTGTTTGCATTTGGAAGTAATTTGCAATGTTATCTTGTTGCCGCATTCATATATTGCACAATCAAAAATAATATTTATATTATATTTAGTTATATTTAGTTTATATTATAAACTTTGAACTTGCAAATTCTAAGTGTAAAATTTTACACACATAGATAAAAAGGTTTTTTAAACCACGATTTATAAAAAAACGAAACGACAAAAGTTTTAATAACGTTTAATTTTATAATGTAAGCATCTTTTTAAATGAAAGCCTTCATCGTCTAATTAATTCCAAAAATTGAAATTTATCGGCTGATTCCACATGTTTTGCTGTTCAAAAAACTTTCAGGCTATCCAGAGAGATTTGAAACTAACACTACAAAACAACTTAATACATTTTAATACATAATTAAGAAAAAAATATTTCTGAAAATTTAAAACTGGAATTACTGAAGAAACATTGTTTGCAAAATGGTAAATGTTTGTTGAAATTGTGACCCGTGTAAGGAAACTCTTTTGTAAATCATGTCGTGTGAATACTTCTCGCTTTCCCACTATTGAGAAAAGTGAGCGGTAGTTTTGCTCGAAATTCTCACCACATCGTTAGTTTGGGAGAATAATGCTCTTGAGTGCTGCTCCGAACTTACGAGAGAGAGAGAGTGAGTGAAATCGCGAGTGATTGCACGCACAGCGCCGCAAGGCGAGGATACCCCCCTTTGCTTCGATTTGTTTTTGTTTGTTTACATGTTTTCAAGATTTTTGGATGCCCGAGCAGAGAGATTTACTAAAAAATTAGATGGTGAATTTTTTTTTTAAACGAAAAATAAAAACGGTTTACATCAGGGGTGAGCAACGCGCGGCCCGCGGGCCGCATGTGGCCCGCGACACCCTTTTGTGCGGCCCACGAAGCTTTTTTCAAATTCAAATAAATTAACTTTTCTCAACAATGCATTGTTAGGAAAATTTATATGACTTAATCAAATATTCACTTATCTTAAGGTTGCCAGATTGCCCGGTTTTATCCGGGTTTGCCTGGATATTCGATACAATATTTGGGAACAGTTCGGCCCTGCCCAGTTGCCCGGATTTCATTGAAAAAACCCGGATATTTTCACATAATTTGGCAAATAAAAAAAATATAAATTGTGTTGTTAAAATTATTATTATATTATATTTAGCCACCAAAACAAATTTTTTAAGCAGCTTTTGTAAGAATAATCATGAAAGGTTTTTTCGAAGCTTAAAATACGATTTAAAATCCGTTTATAAGTTTTGATGAGAAAAAAAATTTTACTTTCTTTTATCTTGATTTTTGTTGAGTATTTTTTGGGTTTTGACAAAATTTGCCCAGATATTGCCCGGATTTTTGGTCGTCTATTTAGAAATGAAAAGCCCGGATTATGCTAGGATTTTATAGAAAATAGCCCGGTTTGTCCGGCCCCGATATGTGCTGAAAAAAATCTGGCATCCTCAACTTATCTGCATTGGCCCCACAATCATCAGGTTGTGAATTTTTTATTGGCATTTTAAACATTTATTATGTTCTGTTCAAAGGTATAAATGCAATATCGTTTATAAAGTAACTCAATATTGGAATTTTTTTTTTATTGAAAATACATTTTTCTTAATAATTGATCTCCTAACATTTTGAATGGCAAAATCCATTCAAATGAGCCGAAAGAGCATCCAAATATCGGAAGCTACTCATCATCAAAGGAATTTCGAAGTGCGTTAATGAGGTCGTTATTTTTGATTCAAAAATAAAGTTATTTGTGAAAAAACATGCTCAGCAGATAATTTTTATAAAATATGTTTTATCCAATTCGGCAAAAAGGCTTCAAATATTTACAAAAAAATTTAAACCAAAACATTGTGAATTATTTTTTTATTTCTGAATATTGACATAAATTGAGAAAGTTTATTAAATAAAGCCTGGGTGAACGATTTGAGATTTTTTTATCAACATGAATCAGCCGGCATTAAAGTTACCGACAAAAATTATTAGGTGAAAACAAAAGATATCTGAAATTCTGTTATTCGACCCAAAAGGTCTTTGAGGTTTATCTGTGATGCCTTTTCAAAAATTCTATTGGAAATTTACATCAAACATTGATAAATTGAGTTATTTCACATATAATTCGCATTTCACATTACCGAAGTCATATTAAATCTTTAGAAATCATATCCCAATGATATCTAAATAAGATTTAAAATAAAAAAAAATATGGATAAAAAATCTAGAATCAAGAATGTAGTTTTGAAGATATTTGTTTAAAAATATGTGAAATTGAACATTTTTCTGTTAGTTCGACAACCTTCCTCAACATCTCAATGCAATGATATGATCCAATTCAGAACTTCAATTTAAAAAAATCAGGGTTTTCACCGTTTGTAGGACAAAAAAAATCTATGGACAAGTTTTACTTGTGGAAAAGAATAACAGAAAATAAATTAGCGATTCAACGACAAACGCTAATAAGACTGCGATTTCTTTGAATATATATTTTTTTAACACTGTTAGTTATCACTGTGGTAAGCTCCAGAAGATTTTTAAATGGGACGGATAACAAATAGTACCATTGGCAGGGCTGGTAGCGAGTCACTTTTTAGTGACTTGGTCACTTTTTTTGGGTCAGTCACTAAAAAGTCACTTTTTTCATCATTTGGTCACTAAAGTCACTATTTTCCGAAAAATGGTCACTTTTATCACCAAAAGTCACTTTTTCACCGAAAATAAACCAATGAAAGAGTAATTTGAATTGCACGTGTTAATATTGACATGAGGCGAAAATAGGTAGTAACCGTAAATTACTTGATCAGTCAGTCAGAAATTTTTTTCGCCTTCGGCGGAATTTCGACATGAATTACCCTTGGCTTGAGACATTTCGATCTACGACATTATTTGACGTTCATGCTTTGAAACTAACTTTGGTTGTAGATTTTTGTTTTCAGTTCAATCAACCTTTTGTATTGGAACTAGAAACTTGATATACAAAAACCCTATCCCGTCTTTAGAATGGTTTTTATTAAGAACTGTAACTAAGATTGAGATTGAAACCATTTTTTAATTTAAAAAATCTTTTATGTCATAACAAATGTTATGTTAATATGAAATATTCTTTAAAAAAATCAATTTCAGACTCAATTTTATTTCGTGTTTTTTTTTGCGCGAGAAGAATGACCTTAACGGGTTAAACTCCTATCAAAAAGAAAAAAAAGTGTTTTTTGTTCTTCTGAATACTTAAATAAAGGGTTTTAAAAATTTACACAAGGCCACAAAATTTACAATTTTTATCAAGTGCAATAAATTTAAACGGTAATTTCAACTTATTTGGGTTTTCCGAATCTGCAATATTTCTATCAGCTTTTGTTATTGAAATGACTGTTGAAAATAAGGAAAAATCTTTAGAAATTTCTGCACTTTAAAAAAAAAAACTCAAATCAAAAACATATTATTTAAAAATAAAAGTTTTATATGAATTGATGAGCTTTAAATAGAATCAAGTTTTTTTTTACACTGTCTGCTGTGATGTCAAAAATACTTGTAATGATATTTTTCCATAATCAGTTATCTACAGGGCTGGTAGCGAGTCACTTTTTAGTGACTTGGTCACTTTTTTTGGGTCAGTCACTAAAAAGTCACTTTTTTCATCATTTGGTCACTAAAGTCACTATTTTCCGAAAAATGGTCACTTTTATCACCAAAAGTCACTTTTTTCACCGATAATAAACCAATGAAAGAGTAATTTGAATTGCGCGTGTTAATATTGACGGTAGTAACGGTAAATTACTTGATCAGTCAGTCAGAAATTTTTTTCGCCTCCGGCGGAATTTCGGCATGGATCACCCTTGGCTTGAGACATTTCGATCTACGACATTATTTGACGTTTGTGAATTGAAGCTAACTTTGATTGTATATAGATTCTAGCTTTTAGTTCAATCAACCTTTTGTATTGGAACTCAAAACTTGATATACAAAAACCCTATGTTCAAGCCGATGGGCTTGAATAATCTCTGTCAATTTCCAGCGTAATAAAACTTATAAGAAAGATCTAGAAGGTTCTCAAATATACGTAATAATTATATTACATCTTACTTGGAAGGTTCTAGAAATTTCTGCCGTTTATTCCATGCGCACGCATGGAAGATTCCAGAACTATCCAGGCGCGCGAACCATCGTCTTTATGGAGGTGTTCCAGAATATTCTAATGGATTTAAATAGAAGCGCGCGTCGTGATGTGAGTTAGTTGTTAATCTAATCCGCGTGTTTTAACGTCGTCCTTCGTGAAGTAACCTACCAACAAGTGAACCTTCCAAGTGAATGTCAGAGAAAGGGTTGAGAATAATAAAGAGTAAAATTGTAGTGCTAATTAAACGAGTATTTTCATTAGTTTGCCAAAAATACAGTCCACTTGCCCAAACATTGGTCCAATCGAACCGGATTAGTGTGAATTTGAATTAACCGGAAAAGTGCATATTGTGGAAATAACTTTAGTGCAAATAATTCTAAGTGAAGTGTTTTCAAATCCAACCTTTCTTGACACCAGAACCTGTAGTTCCAGTAGCTTGGTCCCTGGAAAACAAGCTTTAGTGTGTTGTCCCCAGCTGTGATTCCGGATGTCGAATACCAGTTCTACCCCAAAGACGAAGGGAGCTAAGAAAAAAGCGGTGAAATTAACAGAAGTTGTGGAAGCAATGGATCAAATAAACGTGTTGATGCATCGCAAGAACCTAGAAATGAACAGCGTCACACGCATTTTTAATTCCTTGCACCCTCTAGATGGAGGATACGTACAACTATCCAAAGGTCAAATCAAGGCCTACCAGTCGATGCTAGACAATGCTCGCACGGAATATCGTACCATTCATAACCAGATATTGGATCTAGTGTCGCCGGAGGATTGAGCCACCCATAACGAGCATTACGGGCAATTTGACGTTCTCTATTCTGAGATACTCATCGCACTAGAGGAGCAGTCCAGCAATGTGTTTTCTAGTGTTAACGAAACTTCATCTATTTCTGCAACTTCCGCCATGCCTTCGACAATGATCATCCACCAACCACTTCAGATGCCAATACCAACTTTCGATGGCCGCTATGAAAATTGGCCAAAATTTAAATCCATGTTCAAGGATCTGGTTGACAAGTCTCCCGACTCCCCGGCTGTAAAGCTCTATCACCTCGAAAAGGCCCTGATAGGGAATGCAGTTGGTATAATTGATGCGAAGACAATTACCGAAGGAAATTATGCGCATGCCTGGGAAATCCTGGAGGAAAGGTTTGAAAACAAGAGGCACACTATAGATTCCCACATCGTCGGCCTATTTAACCTTAAGAAAATGACCAAAGAAAATTACCGGGAATTGCGAGCTCTGATAGACGAGTCGACTAGGCATGTGGAAGGTCTGAAGTTCCTAGAGCAGGAGTTTACTGGTGTGTCCGAGCTGATGCTTGTTCACCTTCTGACGTCAGCTTTGGATAAGGATACCCGTCGTCATTGGGAAGGTACGATAAAGCATGGCTGCTTGCCAAGTTATCCCGAAACACTGAAGTTCTTGAAGGAACAGTGTTTCATACTGGAGCGCTGTGAAACGTCTACAACAAAGATCAGCCAACATCAACCGACTTCCTCTGGGTTTAAGTCAACCATGACGAAAGTCACATCAGCAGTTATTCTCAGCAACCCTGCAGTAAAGTGCGATTTTTGTGGGAAGAGTCATAAGAATTTCACATGTCCCGAATTTAAAACTCTTTCCGTCCAAGGTCGGTTGTCTAACGTAAGGAAACGACGAATGTGTTTCAATTGTTTGCGACGTGGTCATCAGAATAAGGGTTGTCGTTCGGATAAAAACTGCAAAAAATGCGGAAGACGTCACCACACCCTACTACATGCCCAAAAAGAATCTACCAAAATTCAATCCCCTTTTTGCTTTAAGTCACAACAACTACCAAAGCAACCCAATGAGTTAATGGAGACCAATGAACCAAAGCAAAGGATTACCTATACTCCACAATCAATCCTGGAATTTAAACCTCATCAAGTTTTTCTTCCCACAGCTGTTGTGTATGTGCTGGATGCAAATAATAATCCACGCCCCTGTCGTGTTTTATTGGATAGTGGTTCTCAAGTTAACTTGATGAGCGAGAAAATGGCTGATGATTTAGGATTGAAGAAGTTCCGATCACAGTTAGAACTTACAGGAGTCAATGGCACCAAAACCAATTCATCAAGCATGGTTGTGGTCCAGCTTCGTTCTAGATACGGAAGCTTCCGTGCCGACATCCATTGTTTGCTGACAAATCATGTAACCGATAATCTACCAGCGACGGATATGGACATAAGTTCGTTTGAAATTCCTCCAGACTTGGATTTGGCAGATCCTTACTTCCATAAGTCCAACAAGATCGATATGCTCATCGGAATTCAGTGGTTCATGAAGTTACTTATGCCAGGAATCAATTCTTCTGCTGATCGTTTTCCAATATACAGAGAGACTCTGCTTGGATGGGTCGTGAGCGGTGTATGTGAATCTGGTCCCTCGCCTGATTCAGCCATCCAAACTAATATCGCCATCATCAATGTGTCGTAAAGGCCTCTTTCTTGCGGGCGGGAGTATGTTCAAGCCGATGGGCTTGAATAATCTCTGTCAATTTCCAGCGTAATAAAACTTATAAGAAAGATCTAGAAGGTTCTCAAATATACGTAATAATTATATTACATCTTACTTGGAAGGTTCTAGAAATTTCTGCCGTTTATTCCATGCGCACGCATGGAAGATTCCAGAACTATCCAGGCGCGCGAACCATCGTCTTTATGGAGGTGTTCCAGAATATTCTAATGGATTTAAATAGAAGCGCGCGTCGTGATGTGAGTTAGTTGTTAATCTAATCCGCGTGTTTTAACGTCGTCCTTCGTGAAGTAACCTACCAACAAGTGAACCTTCCAAGTGAATGTCAGAGAAAGGGTTGAGAATAATAAAGAGTAAAATTGTAGTGCTAATTAAACGAGTATTTTCATTAGTTTGCCAAAAATACAGTCCACTTGCCCAAACACCCTATCTCGTCTTTAGTTAGAATGGGTTTTTATTAAGAAGTGTAACTAAGATTGAGATTGAAACGAATCATTTTTTTATGAAAAAAAAAAATCTTTTATGTCATAACAAATGTTATGATGATATGAAATATTCTTTAAAAAACAATTTCAGACTCAATTTTATTTCGTGTTTTTTTGTTCTTCTAAATACTTAAAAAAGGGGTTGTAAAAATTCACACAAGGCCACAAAAATTACATTTTTTTAGGTGTAATGAATTTAAACGGTAATTTCAACTAATTTGGGTTCCCCGAATCTAAATATGTATGCAATATTTCTATTAGCTTTTATATTTATTATTATTTATTTCGTCTTTGGTTTAATTACCGCAAAGACTGATGACTTAAAAACTAGGAAATTCTTCTTAAGCCTATTTTAAAACGACGTTTGCACATATTAAAATTAAACAAATTATACACTAAATTAAAAAGTTCACAACACTTGTCAATAGGGTGGTTTTGGCCATAGGCAGTACGGTGGTGAGGAATTGAAAGAAACTGACGTTGTCGAAGTGTTCTCGTTGGTACATAAATGTTAACACGTTGTAGAATGTAAGCACAGTCAATGTGTCGAATGTAAAACCTTGCTGCAGTTCGACGCGCCGCTTTTCGAGTGAGGTTCCTCGTACGGTGGGTTTGTTATTGAAATGAAAATAATTTAAAATCTTTAGAGAAGTTTCTGCACTTTCTTTTTACAAAAACTCAAATCAAAAACATATTATTCAGAAATAAAAGTTTTATATGAATTAATGAGCTTTAAATAGAATCAAGTTTTTTTTACACTTTCTGCAGTGATGTCAAAAATACTTGTAATGACATTTTCCCATAATCAGTTATCTATCAATTTTACTAGTAATAAACTCTTTATTACCAAAACTAAATGGCCGAATTTGACAAAATTTCTAGTTGAGGACACTATTTACCAAATCAATAATTGAAAAAATAAGCACCAAAATGGTTATGATGAAACATGTTTATTGAAAAAACTCTTCCTGAAATGTTTTTAAAAACTAATCTTTTTTATTTCCATACTGTTTTTTCAGTTTTTTAAATAAATCTACCGAATTTTATTGTACAGTTTTTTTTTCAATTTTATAATCAACTTGCCGGATTTTTTTTAATCAAACTTTTAGAATTTTTAAGACATATTTTTAACAATTGTTTCCTTGTTTTAAAATTCTAAATTTTCGTGTTCTTTAACCATAAGCCTTGAACTCCAAATTTTAAATAAAAAAACATAATTTCAACCTTCTGTTCTTTCAGGACCCAAAATTTTAATCAAAAAAGACAAAATACTCAGAGCTTGTAATTCAAAGCTTAAAAACCTGCGATTGAAACTTTAAAAACTTTTTATTAATATTTTTTATATGAAATCATATTTTTGGATCGATCATGATTTTTAAATTAATCTAAAAGGTTTGAAAAATTGTTCTAAGTAGCAACTTTCAAAATAAATAGTGCAGTGTTAATAACAAAAGTTTTGAACTCATTATTTTTATTTTTTTTATCAGTTTTTATCATTCACATAATTACTCATTTTCTAACATTTCTTTGTCAGTAGTTGAACATGGAGGATTTTACTTTATTAAAGGTTTTATGTCTGGCTTCTATAACTGGCTCTTCTAAAATAATTATAAATATATTCTTCTTTTTATAAAATTAAATTAAAACATCAAACATTGAATAAACTCTGTTCAAAATTCATTTCTTATTCAGTAATCGGTAATTTACATTTTAAATCGTGATTAAATATTTTTTGTTCAAATTAAAAAATTACAGCGGAATTTCTCACTAAACTTCCAGTTAAAAATGAGGAAAAGAATTCCAAATTTAGATGAATAAAAATTAACAATTATTATCATTTTCCTAACATCTATTCATGCTAAGTTTTGTACAAGATTTGACATTTATTTTAGAATTCAGATATTTTTTAATTTTAAATTTGCTAAGAAATTCTTTTGAAACTAATTTATTTCTTACTTTCTTGACTTATCGAAAATTTGAAACATTCATTGTAATATGTTTCCAAAATTTTGTTTATCAGTCATTTTTTTTTTAGTTTTTGTGTTGATCATGAGTGACAAATGGTGTAAGAAAACCCTTTCCTTTTCAATTGTTTATTTTTGGTATTGTTATTAATTTTATCTAAATTTGAATTTTGAAAACCCCCCCGGAAGGGTCCATCGCACGGCCCTGACTGGTCACATTTTTTGTACTTTAAAGTTATTTTTTCGTTCTACATAGTCACTATTTGGTCACTTTTTTCGGTCCTCAAAGTCACTATTTGGTCACTTTTTTTCAAATTTTGGTCACTAAAGTCCCTACTATTTCATTGTCAAACCGCTACCAGCCCTGCATTGGTTTTAAACATAATGTTGTAAGAACGAATGTTTGCTAAAAAGTATCTACTACTAAACAATTGAGAGAATTTAAAAATGTCAAAGTTGTAGTGATGTACCTTTTCAATACCGAATATTTAAAAAGTCATTTTGAATTCCTGTTTTTAAATACGTGAATTATCTTTTTCAGAAATAAATTCGTTGTTATACAATTGACGCGAAGCTCTGCTAATTATAAAAAAAATAACATTAAGTGCGGCCCGCCGACAAGATTTCAAAGTTCAAATGGCCCGTTGATTGAAAAGGTTGCTCACCCCTGGTTTACATGATACCTACCTTATCATTTTATCATAGAAAGTGCTGTATTTCAATTATTTTTTCAACACTGGTAAGTTTAATAAGATTCAGATAAAAATTAAATACACATGCCATGTAAATTATATGAATTCGTCTTATACATTCCAAGGATTTTTAGTTAATCATGTTTTCAAAGTTTCGCATAACAATTAAAAAACGCACTAAAGAATGACGAGTTAAGCTATTGGAGGTTTAAATTTACGCTGATTGACATAAGTATTTGTCATGAAAAAACTCATAATTGCACAATTAGTAAGTACCCAGTAGTGGACCTTTCACAGAAACAATTCACATGCTAAATTATGTTAACACTACAAGCTATTGTTAAGAAATTCTATGAGTAATTTTATAACGAATTTTAGTCTTTAGTTGAATGTTGAACGAAAAAATAGAATTTATAAAAAACATTGAATAATGATAACAAAAGATGTTGAAAGATGGTGTCAAAAACCGACAAAAACACATTTTTCAATCGGTCATCCATCAACATCGTTTCAGCCATAATAGAAAAAGAAATTATGAAAAAAGCGATGCAAATTGTAGATTTACCCTTATCCGTCCCAGATTCGTTTAACCCGGTAGAGTTCTTGGAGGGTCAATTTAGTCACCCTGATTGAAATCGCATTATTTTTCTTGTTTCTCAGCCAATTTATACAAAATTTATAAATCTGAAAACCTCGTTATGTAACTGAAATATGTTTCTCAGACAGTATTTAGCTAGAACTATTCATTTTAATAACGTAATTAAAAGTCTAAGAAAAAAAAATCCGAAAAACATGCTTCGGAAAAAGACTAAAGATGCGCTACCAAATGCTAAAAAAAAATCACTTAGTGCCTAAGAAAGCTGAAGTTAGAATACATACATGTTGCGCACAAGGATATATTTTTTAAAATTTAAAAAAATCATGATCTTGTACTTTGAGTATAGATTGGTAGTCCTAGATGATTTTGTTTTTTTTTTGGATGCACCGGAATGAAATTACAAGCCGCTAAACATCCAACAGTGTCGTATTGACACCCATAGGGTTAGTTCGACATTTTGGCATTGTGTATTAAATTAAAAAAAATGCCAAATAAACTTTAAAGAAATAGACCTTTTTTATTTTTTTTTGGAAACGACCTACTATATCAGACTTTCGTGTTTAAATCTCATTTAATTTGCATTTCGTACAGAGATCCTTGTATTAAAAGCATTATCCAGATCGATTGAGTATCAGCATTGACACAGAGATGATCTTTTTTCCAAGGGCGGACAGTGTCAAATTTGGCAATCCTATAATCAGGGTGGCCACAGAACCGGGAAAACCGGGAAAACCGGGAAAAAACCGGGAATTGAAAATCGAACCGGGAAAACCGGGAAAAAACCGGGAATTCAGATCCGAAACCGGGGAAATTTACAAAATGAAACCAAAATTCAGTTTCGGTTCAAAAATCAGAACCCAAAATTCAAAATTCAATTTCCAAGTCAAAATTCAACGGCTAATGAATGTGTAAGAAGAATATCACAAGTTTGGAAATTTTCAAAATACTCTCTGATTTCTCTTCAACTACCTATAAATTGGAAAAACTCACTAATCTTTCCGGAACCTAGAGTTCAAAACTGCTTCGAAGAATTAGATGGGAAATTCAAAAAGTCTCTTAAAATTTGTTCAAGTATCGCACATTCTAACAATAATTTAAAAAAAAAAACTATCAATCATATTAAAGCAAGCAAATTAAAATTAAATTTTCAATAGAAATGTAAAGATGCTAATTTTATAATTTTGCAGTGGTAGCGTTTAATTTAAGAGTTAAGCACAAGAAATCATCTTTATGCACGGTGTTTTTTGTAGCTGACATCGCTGAAAATTTGTTTAGTTAAAAGGAAACCTATTAAACGCACTGTTTGGAAAATTAACTTTTTTCGATCACTGGTCATATTTCATGCAGAAAATTTCGAATTACACTTTTTAAAGCCTGAATATGTTAAGATTCCTTTAAAAATTTGCCAAAATTCCGAATGTGTTTTCTAATCTGATCCGTGACGTAAATTGAAATTGAATTTAGAAAAATCCAGTGATTTTTTACCTTTTTTCATAAGGGTGCTGTGTTAATGTCGATAGAAGACACTATATAAATTCTTCGAAAATCCTAAAATGATTCAACCTGGCGTAGTACTTTCCTCAAAATATACATATTTGTGTTTTAAGTTACGCATTTAAGTAAAAATAAACCTTGAATTTGAATGTTAAAGAAGAACCATGTCAAAATAACAAAATTATTAAAATAATATTGATTAAAATTAGTTTATTTCTTGATTATAGCACAAGTCCACCAAATTTACGTTCTTTCTTTTGCCCGGGGGGTGAAAGTTTTTAGCCACAATTTAAAAATTTTCAAAGATCAGTTCTCATTGGAGTTTCGTGCGGTACGGTCGATTTCTTACTATGGCTCTGTGCGTCGTGTTTGAAATTTTCAGCGGTGTTCGAGAGCGGGACGGGAACGAATCATGTGTATTTTTTCTTGATTTGGTGATTCGGTGCCTGGTTTCTTTAAAGTCATTAAAACCATTATATGTGTTTTGAAGGATCGGGCTGTTAAATTTGAATTTCATCCTAATTAGTGGAATGGCGTCAATTTTCATCGCATCGTTGAAGGGTTGATGGGTGAAGTGCAATGGAAGATTCGGTTATGTAGATTCGAATTGTGATTGACAGGTGTCAGATGCCTCGGTGTGATGGTTAATCAAACATTTTAAGTGGATAAAGTTGAAAGGTTGTGATTTGAGGACGAATATTTAGTGCTGAAAAAATTGAGAAAATGGCGGCGTGTTTTATCGAACGCTTCATGCAGAAAAATTGCTAACAACTTTTGATGCAATGTATAGTGCAAGTGTTGGCGGGCTAATTAAACAAACGCTTAATCTTTCCAAGACGATTAAATTTTTGTTGCGTTTGTTGAGTGGTGAAAAGGTTCGGGTATAGGGAACAGGAATGGGACAAGAGGAAACCTGCAGGCATGAAACCAAATCTGTGATATATTGGTGAGTTCGTTCTATGTTTATTCATAATTTTGAAATCAATAATAATGTTTTATGGTGTCCCACTACTGCAAAACTTAACTGAGATTGAAATCAATATCAGTATCAACTCGTATCCTTTTCAAATATCATTTTAATCATTACTGTAATTTTTATATGTTTATTATTATTATTAATATAAATGTATCATTATATGCTCATATTTCTTGTTGTTTATTGTTCCTTAATCTGCAGATCAAATAAATATATATTTTAGAAGGAATGCATCTGGGGATAACCCAAAGAAATAATTGCAAGCGGCACGGGTAGCCGGCCATTGTAGGTTTCTGCGGGTTGGATGCCTTCTTTCGACGAACCATCGGACCGTGGAAGCCCTAGAAGAAATTCAAAGGCCAAGCCACACAGACATAGGCAGGACCTTGCTACCGATGGGGGACCCTTACATACATACATACATACATACATACATACATACATACAATTTAAAATTTTTCAAAGATAACTTAAATCATAGGATTCGAATCAATGATCAACTTTTACGAAGACCGCGAATAGTTGAAACTTTTGAGAAATCTGTGGCGTCCTTTAAGTTTATTTTTCATAGTCTGGTATAATATGAGAATGTAAGGATATTTCGAAATATTTTTTTAAATCAAAATGTATGAAATATTTTTTTAAAAGCATAAATAAAAAAAAATTGAAGCCTCAAACCAATCTTTAAAAAGAATTTAAATCTTTGATATCGAATGTTCATAAATGTTCTTCAATGATGTCATAAATACTTACATTTTTTCTATTGCTTTTTTAAGCTTGAGGATTTTTTTTTCAAGCATTGTTTCTTTGAATCTAGTTGTCGGTTTGTTAGTTATCAATGATGTGTTTTACTCAAAACTTAGTCATTTTTAAATTTCAAAACCCAATATCACTAGAACTAGATTTGACAAAATCTGCCAAATGATTCGAATTCAGGACGGCACAATCAATTTGTGAAACAAAGGCTTTACAGATTTGAAAACATGTATATATCATAATTTTATTGTAATCTGCATTTTATAACTTATTTTTTTGTTTTCATCCAGTTTTTTTCGGCGAGAATTAAAACAAAAATAACATGCCAGTTAGTCCAAACGTTTCGAGCTACTTTTGGCGTTTCGCTCCTCCTCAGTGGACTTCATCTAACGATCGTCGTTCTTTTATTCACTTTTATATCTTAGCTTAGCTCATAGTTTTTGATTTTTTTTGTGTTTTTCAACTTGTTTTTGCATAAATTCTCAAAGCTAGTTTTAGATTAACATGTGTTTGAAGAAATTTATATTTATTGATACAGGGGTTGTTTTCAAGCAATCATTACAAAATTCATTATACCTCTATTATTAACCGGAACAGTTCTAATTCTGATTCTCATATTTCTACCCCGAGAAATTAACTTAACATAAAAATATATGTTGAACAATATTAACTGTTACTATTTTCACTGAAATAAAATCCACATTTATCTGCATAACAAACTAATACTCTACTGAATTAAAAATGAAAACGTCATGCATTTTTTTATGGAAATATTATTATTTATTATCAATCAATTCAAACTGCTAAATTTAATTTTACTACACTTTGAAAATCAAAAATAAATATATATTATTTTTAAATTGCGACCCAGAGATGGGTCTTGACTCAAACATTCAGTCAGCGAAACTTTTTTTTTTGTAGAGAAATGAATCCAACTTAGATGAAATTTCAGGGACTAGATAAGAGAAAACCGATGTTGAAAAATATGCTCTTATCTAGTCCCTGAAATTTCATCTAAGTTGGATTCATTTCTCTACAAAAATATATATTATTTTTATTGATTGACGATACTTTTAATTTTATGATAATCAATTTAGATATCATAATTTTGAATTTCTTTCACAATTTTTTTCTATATTCATTTCAAAACTGAAATTCCTTAGATGAAAATTGAAAAAAAGTCATGGGTGGATCTGAATTGAATGAATGATTTAAATTTTATCTATATCTTAAAATTTGTTATCTTGTTGAGTAATCCTTAAGCTGTTTAATAAAGACTCTGTAACTCAGAAACTCAGAATTCAAGATGCAAAAACAATGATTGGTGAATGGTGGAATTTTTTTTAGCTTGAATCGTAAATTTATCTAACGGGGCTAGCCGATTTGAATAATTACCTTGAGTGCTGAAAAAATCGTGTTTTGCAACGAGTGGCACACACAATTTTATGAAAATTTGGAAAATCCTTTGAAAATCCATTAAATGACCTACAAGAAGTGCATCATGCAAATAATCACATGTCTATAACTATGTCAAATGAGTGGAAATTTTTGATGAAGTAGATCGTGGACTGTACTTTTGCAGGCAAAAAACAGTTTGAATTAAAAATTATCGCATTTCGATAATGTTTTCAGTGTCTAAAAGTTAACTTTTTAGCACTGCATAAAATACAATGATAGTAACGATTCAAAAATTGAATGAGAGTTTTTGTTTTTCCAAATATTGACTTTTTCAATCAAAAAATCTGTACTGAATTTTACAAATCAATTTATTTTTAAAACTTAGCCTAAACAGAATAAAGCTTAGTTCTTTTAGAAATGGGACACTTTCTTTTGCTAATAGCTCGTTTACTAGTAATCGGACATTCAAAATTTTGACAGCATTTTGTTGCCTGTACAAAGTACTATCCGACCTATTTTTTTCAAAATTTAAAATTTACAAATTTTTGAGATATTTACGATGCAAGAGAAAAAGGAAAAAATAATTTTGCACAGTTTCATTAAAAATCCATCATTATCAAATTGATAGCCGACAAAACCGTTGATTATTCAAAGAACTACTGTGTGTGAGTGGTGGAAAAGTATGGAAATACTGTCAGAAATGTCCACAAAGTTCAAATCAACCTTTGGAGTGAAGCATACGATCGGAAACTTCGGTTAAGGGTCATCAGGGAAGTCAAGTCACATACCAGCATTTTTAATTTTCAATAAACGAAAAACTAATGGTAGATCGCTGAAATTTCCAAAAAAAAATTTCTCTGATAAGCTGAAAGTGTTGCCTCTTAATGAGTCATTCAAACCTAACCTAATATACAAATTTTTGCCAGATCCACAGCTCGTAAGCTGTATATCTGGTTCCGAGGCTATGGGACAGATAATTTCTGATGAACGACAAAACTTATGAAATACCCTATTTTAAACAAATTTCAGCGTTTGAATCCTATACCACTTCTGCCCGTGACAAGGTCTTGAGTATATTAAAGTGTGTATTTGCTTATTATTTAGTATAAAATATAATGATTTGCCAAAATTCTGCTCCTGTGGAAAAAAACAACAATTTTTAAAACGAAAACTATGGTTTTCACTCTTTTCAAAAGCCTAAAAATAGTAATCTTTTATGTACCCTTCGCAACCTACGATCTATACTAACCGATTATACTTTAAGTTCAATCTCCTTATGGTTTTACTTCGTTATTGCCAGATTTTGCCAGCAGAAATTCCATTGAAAACGCTCAAAAAGTGGCTCAAAAATAATCAAATTTGTTAATTTCGAAACAGCTGTATCCACTAAAGGGGCCTCAGTTTCTTTTAAAAGAGAAGTATTGGACCGAAAAGTATCAGAAATTGAAGGAGGGGGATGTAGCCACCTAAAATACAGATTAGACAAAGTATTAGTTTGAAAAACTGATCATTATCATGACTGAAAAAAGTGTGCGCTGGCCGAAGGGAGGTACCAAGAATAAAGTAGAATTTATTCTTACAAAAAAACAATAAATATTTTTTTTAAATTTTTTTCATGAATAATCATAAGATTACCTTCATTTCCTTCATAGAAAGTATTTAGATCAAACGAAAGGTTTTTGAGATACACGCATTCGTAACTGTCCCATTTCTAAAAGAACTAAGCTTTACAAGTTCTTCTGAAAATCTTCGGATATCTGTTCATAGCTAGCCAGATTTATGTGGGGTGGTAATAAACACTGTTAAGATTCTTGATACGTTAATTTGTTTAAGTGTTGGCAATATTTCTAGAGGAATCTAAACACTGCGTCGAGATACGATTTGAAGTCTTTAAAAATTTACCCTTATTTAGTCATGGGGAATTTTTGTATTCACAAAGGAACAAGGAATCTTGTCCATAAAATCTCATATTCACAGGTTCTAGAAACTGATAATGTTATGGACAACGGTTTATTTTAAAGATCTTGACAGTTATAAGTATTTTAAACATTAAAGATAAGTTTAGATAATCAAACAATGCCTAGAAACAATTGTTCGAGTTTTAAAAAACATGGGCAATTATAAACAATCCTCTGTGAATCAATATGATAAATGTTTGGCAAAAATTTATATTACACTTGAAGATGCATTTATTACTGACTATAAAACGTCTGAAAACAAATTTTTTTTCTGATTTACTTTGACAAGAGAGTCACATGATTGAACGCCCCCAGAACATTTTTAAATTCTAGACACGTAGATTTTGTGAGCTGTTGTAACACAATTGATATCTGTAACACATTAAAAAATTTGTAAACATGATTTAAAACCCCATAAACATTTTGTGTAGAATGTTTTCCATCATTTATATAAAATGTGATGAAAACCTTAAAATAGAATCGAACTCATCTAAGTGTTCAATTATTTGAGTGTTATGAAACAACCAAATCAATGAAATAAGATGAAAATTTTGCTATATGCGGACGAAAATGGACAATCAAAGTCTGGAAAACCTTGAATTTTGATCTTGGAAAACCGGGAAAAACCGGGAATTTGAAAATGAAAAAGTTGTGGCCACCCTGTATAATAAGTATAATACTTATAGCTCAAACAAAGGGTGCGTAACCTGCTCCGGATGAGGGTTAATGAAATGGTAATAAATCTAGCGAACATGCCGCAACACATTTATTTGAACCTACGACTATCACGATTAATCTTTTGTATGTTTGTTTTTTCATCCGTTTATTTCCAGAACCTCCCAATCGCAGATATCGGAAAAAGCTAAGTGTAATACCCGAAAATAATCTTTGCTTGCGCGCCTCACACGCACAAGAAGAATAGCATTTATCGAAGCCAGAACCAGCGCACATAGGAAGAGAACACAGCGATACGTTTGCTGCTGGCGCGATTTTCGTCTCTGCCTTTTCCCCGTCTCGATTGACTGCCAGCAATAGTGGTAGTTGCAGTGCAATCATCTCATTGAAAAGCAACAGTGAAATTATTCCCGTAACCACTCACTGCTTCGATATTCAAATACACACAAGAGGAGACAGTGCCAAAGTACGGCTGGATACAGAATAGTTCTCGGTGGGATATGGAAGGACAAACTGCGATGCTGCCTGAAGGGGGCAGCCAGGATGAAGGGGGAGGAGGAGGCGGAGGGGGGATTCCAGTGGCAAAAGCAGCATCTGTAGATGCTTTTCACGGGGAATCGGCCTCCAAAGAACAAACAGAACAGAAGCATACTTTTGCAGCAGTTCGAGACCAGAGAGAGGTGACTGGTAACAATCAGCAGCAGCAACAATCACTTCAACAAAATCTGAGAAGATCACACGGTGGTATCAGCAACAAACAGAACAAGAAACGTTTTCTCCGCCAGCAAAATAAAAATAAAAAGTGGAAAATGAACAAATTTAAACGAAACCAAAAGGATAACTTGGGTAAAAAGAAGGAACAAGCAAAAGGCACTGCTGAAGGAAGTGGAGACGATAAGGTGAGCCAGACAGGGGGCAATAGTGAGCAAAAACCGCAACAAGGTGGCAAGAAGCACTCCAACAAAAATACTAACAGTTTGATGCAAGTTCGAAATAAGCGGTTGCAGGCAATTTCTAAATTTTTCCTTCCGGGCAAAAGACCCAGGAAAGATTGTATAATTCCACCGACTAAATTTCTTCTGGGTGGTAACATTTCGGATCCATTGAACTTGAACAGTCTACAGAATGAGTCGGAAAACGCTGTCACGCCGAAATCGTCGCCAATTCCAACACCACCCCATTATAAAAATAAAATAGAAGTTATCATTCCACCAAACATAAACGATCCTTTGCATTTGTTAGATCCGGTGGACTCGGTTGAGTACGAAATGCAACTTTGCTCACCTATGAAGAAAAAGCAAAGGGCTCGAAACAAGCGCAAAAGGAAGGCAAAGGCTGATAAAAACAATCAGAGTCTGGACAGTAGCACTGGAGGCAATGTCAGTGGTCAATTGGGCACGAACTTGCCTGAAGCAGAAGCAACTACTGCAGAAGAAGCACAATTGGACGCACATGCCACTGGCAGCAAAACTGCTGTGGATCCGGCCCTTGAAGGAGGAAATACTGGAGAGAAAGATCGTGCTTCTCGATTTCTGAAACTTGATTTGGAAATATGTCGAAAACGAAGGATCAGTGAGAGCACTTGCGGAACAACGAAAAATAAAGTGCGTCGAATGGATTCGATGGATAAAATCGTGAGCCCCGTTATACCACAGCCTGGTGCGTGGAAACGTAATCATTGGCCAGCTATTCCAGCTGGTGCTAGGAATCGCACAAGAACTCATTCATGCACTTCGGTAACAGATGAACCTCCTGCCAAGCAGTTATCAGTTGAACCCGAGGAAATTCTGCCGACAAATACGGAAGACAAAAAGTCGGAATTACCAATTGTATCTGAACCTCAAACCAATCCCAAAAGTGCTTCACAAAGTGAGGCTAAATTTCATTATGGAAATTACGACCGATACTACGGCTATCGAAATTTAAATGAGTTTATCGATGTTAGATTAAGAGTTTTCTTACGCAACCCCTATTTATTTAGGGATAAAGATGTGCTCGACATAGGTTGTAATGTAGGTCTTTTGACGATTGCGGTAGCAAAAATGTTGCATACCAAGAGCATAACCGGTATCGACATTGACGGGCAGTTGATTGCTAAAGCTAGGCGTAATTTAACGTCCCACGTGCGTATCCCGTTGGATATTCCAGAAGAAAAACAAGTCGTCGAAGATAAAGGAAAACCTGTAGCTACAAAATCGTCGGATGTTGAGTTAAAGTCTGAGCTTCAAACTGCTTCTTCGTCCAAGGCAGATGCACCTAAAGCGGAACCCAAGCCTGCGGAAACGGCTTCTAATGAAACTCCGCCTGATTCCGAGCAAGAGACGAAAAAGTCATCGACTGATATAAGTGAACATCCCGCAAAAAGCACTTGTACCAAAAAAGGAAGAAATCAACAGCGTCGAAAGATGCATGGTCGCTACTATGGCAAACATCATCCTCATCACCACCACCATCATCATCATCATCATAACCACCATCAACGTCATCAACAGCGTAATAAAGACACCAACACCAGGTTGAATACCGAATTTTTCCCAATCTCGGCACCATTATCACTCGGAAACCTTGGTGCTCGTACTTGCCACCTGACTATTGGCTCTCCCAACAGGAATTTTCCCAATAACGTCATTTTTAAAACGGTAAATACTATAATTTTTTATCCCAATTCATATCCTTAAACAATAATTTTTCCATCAGATGAACTACGTGCTCAAGGACGAATCATTGATCAACTACGACACCCAACAGTACGATCTGATACTGTGCCTCTCTGTGACCAAATGGATCCATCTAAACTTCGGCGATAACGGGTTGAAAACAGCATTCAAACGAATGTTCAATCATTTGAGACCTGGAGGAAAGCTTATTCTGGAAGCACAAAACTGGGCCAGTTACAAGAAAAAGAAGAAGCTAACGGTAAATTTGGAATTATTGTTTTTTTTTTGTTTTACCTAACTTGATTTTTTTCTTTATAGAAAACGACGCTGGAAAATTACAACAATATTGAGTTTTTCCCGAACAGATTTAATGATTATTTACTTAGCCCAGAAATTGGATTTAGTCATAGCTATCCTTTGGGTATTCCGAGACATTTGAGCAAAGGCTTCCGGCGCCCAATACAGGTATGTGAAGGCAATTTAGTTGTTCCTTAGCTGCAAAGTATACTGAATTGGATACATTTTTAAACACTATGGTTTTAATTACAGCTGTATGTGAAGGGCGATTTTACTCCAAGCCAGGCCCAATGGAGTGATACCTATCATCCGCAAACGCCCCGTACCAACAGTCAGAATATCTACGCAGACGTCAATGCTCCCGCACATAATCCGTGCATTTGGGGATCAACAACACCGTATCAACCCAGCTACAGCACACGTTGTACTCCTTCAAGTGGATTTATGGCCACCTCTCCATATTACAATCCACGGGAAACGGACAGTTACCAGCCGAGCTACGATGTTAGCAATCGGCGGGGAAGCTACTGCTTTGCATCTCCACTTTATTCAACCACGTGGTCTCCACCGTCCGATCTGCGTAACCGGCGTTCGGCTTCGAATACTCCCAATTCAGCCAGTGTCAGGAGTGTGGATAACGATGAGCAATTTAGCGGTCAGCAAAGTGGCCGTCATCATGTTTATCCTCCTATGGAGGTGTTTTCACTGGATTCAAACGGTCGATTACCGGAATCATCTGGCAGCGCTCGACACACCGATTCTGATTCGGAGTTGTCGTCGAACTCGGCTTCACAAACGCCAACCAGATCGATTGATCAGTTCGATCAGTCCTCCAATTCGCCCAGTACCACAAATTCCCAGCCGGACAAATAGAATTATCCCATGCATGCCGGATTTCCGTAACGACATTAGCGTATTTACAGTCTGTGATTGCTAAAGATTTTTCCTTTCTCTCAGTTTCTTTTTAATTTTCGCAGTTACATTTTGAATATATTGAAAATTTGATTTTTTCAAATTTATGTTCTCTTCAAATGGTCGTCTGATGGATCGCTCATTTAAGAGTTGAAATTAAATTTGTTTAAGTAAATGGGAGTTGAAAAAGTCCAATTCAGGCTCTGCCGAATAAATAGTTGCGAAAACTAGTCTACTTGCTTTTACAGTTCCATACAATGTTGTTTTTATATGTAATGTTAGTTAAGGTCAGTTGTTTCACAGCCGATTCGGTACAAGTACTGTTGCTAAGGTTAATTAACACCCGAAATAGTGTTTAATGAGCATTGTTGTACATATATACAAAAGATTAAAAATTTATCGGATGATAGAATTAAAAAATCTTTACCTTTGATTCTATATGGGATTCTTCGAAAAACTAACAGCTTAATTTTGTGCTTCGTTTCAGAATATGTAAGATCACCTGCGGTTCCTCCTGGATCGATAAAATTCTTTACTGAAGGGTTAAAAATGGATAAAAGAACTGGGGCAGGAGTGTTCGGAACTAGACTCAGGATCTCAATTCCTAAGGGAAACTGGCCAACAGTGTTCCAACCAGAAGGTTCAAGCGATTCTAGAATGCACTTTAGCCTCTTTGAAAAGAGGATACAGGTACACAAATATCTACATTTTCTTTGACAGCCAGGCCGCTCTTCGAGCACTAAGTACGTTCACATGTTACTCCAAACTAATATGGGAGTGTATTGTTGCACTAAGAAACCTGGCCATGAGGACCAGATTATTTTTATTCTGGGTACCAGGTCACTGTGGTATCCTAGGGAACGAAGAAGCAGACCAACTAGCTAGGGAAGGATTTTAGGGACTGTTGATTGAACCTGAACCTTTCTGCGGATTGTCGAGGAGTGCCTTGACTATGGAGCTCAAGAACTGGGAAAGAACCACTATTGTTTCCAACTGGGAAACAGCGGAGGGAGCAACTCAGACAAAAAGATTCATTGATCCAAGCGCATGACTCTCAAAAACATGTTGAACTTAAGTAAGCACGAATTAAGTTCTTACACAGGTCCTTAACCGGAGATTGTCCAATTAAACAGCATCTCAAAAGGATGAACATTATTCAAAACAAAAACTGTAGGTTCTGCAGGTTCGAAACAAAAACTGCAGTGCATCTTCTATGCAACTTCTGCGCTCTTACCAATCGAAGAGAGCGTATACTTGCGGCTAAAGTAATAAGCGCACAAGACATATGGTTGCACATAAGTCCTAAGAAGGTTATATCATATATCTTTGATATCATACCAGATTGGAACAAGATGCTCAATCAGCGATCAACTGTTACTTCAATCATTAGTGCAGGTGAGTCTGATAGCATGCAGTAACGCGGGGTTTAACTATAGTCGCAGTGGGCTCTTCCCTACAAGGAAAAAAAGATGAACACATGAAAACTGAATAAGTAATCTTGAATGAGTCACTTATTGACTTTCATTGACAGGTTTTCCTGAACCCTTGTGTTTGCTTAGTGAGCAGGAAGCTTTATGATACAAAAAAAACAACACAGATAAGACGTAGACATTGGTGACTTTCACTTTTAGAAAATGCTTAACAAGCAACAATGGCTAGATGACGACGTCTAAGGTAAAACAAAACAGAGTACTATTATTTATCACCTTCCAAAATATTATGTTTTGTATCGTTTAGGGCCAAGTTTCGAGGAATGAACTCCAAATCAAGTTAAAAGCACTCACAAATGGGGAACATAACCGATGCGTGAAAAGGCAAAAATTTGAGGATACAGTGAGCGTGCAGCTTAAAAAACACGTTTTTTTTGTCTCCAAGAGCCTGAAATATGGAAACACCTTCTTGTGACGTTAATTTATAAAGGTTTTCGTAGAACCCCAATCAAGGATCGGACGATTTGGTGGCGATGATATCACCAGGACGCTACTCCAGGAATGGGAAAAAACGTAAGTTCTTGTTGTTCTTCTAAGTTGTAAAAAACTAACATTCAATTCTAGTTTATTTTATCTGAAGCATTGAGAAAGCTGAACTTACGGGTAATTGTTGAAGAAATTTTAAAGCTTATATTTTCATAGTTCTTAATAAACCTCAATTGCAGTACTTTTAGTAAGGGATTTTAACTCCATAGGAGGCATTCTTCCCTATACTGCGTTATGACAAAATCCTGGTGTACTGACAGTTTGTCAGTACAGCAATGTGAAAAATGTGAGATTAAAAAAATGAGAAATTATCAAAATGGATCTCTAATAGACAACCACTAGCTGGTTGTCTCTCTAGCTCTAACTAGTTAAATATGGTAAACAATCGCCTATAAAGCTACAAACGAAAATCAAATATTTCGTTTACTTCCATGCTTCTAGTCATGCCATGAGATAACAGCATGGATCAAGAATAGTGTTCGATA